>NC_068324.1:22272656-22572656 GCF_025860055.1 Xyrauchen texanus
TTGAATGTGGAACACATTGCAAATGAACTTTGAAGCTCCAAAAGCACATAAAGGGTGCATAAAAGCAAGGAAGTGTGTTATAACTTCTGCGTACATTAACTGATCTCGATGAAAATTCAGCAGTGCGTAAATTATAATTACATTAATAAACCTGTACAGAGACCTCCGGATAAATACTGGCCTTCTGGATTAACACGTTTAAGTGCTGCAAAATATATTGACCTATGACATCCTATGACATCAAAAATTATTCTACATTTGAATTACCTCATAGATGTGACTATTGTGGTTCACGGTCATAGGACCTGTCCCAAATGGCACACTTCATATGAATTTTCAGTCTTGTGTACTTATTTCGTGTGTCCATTAACTCCATGAGACCGTAGGGTGTCTCATTTTTCATTTTAGGTATCAGAGGGGTGCTCACGCACACTTTGTGGTTGATATGTGCCCTCGATGCGCACTTTTGCAGAGCCCGCGCTGATGCGAGCTCTACAGCACACGTCTTCTCGATGGTCAAAGCGAGGTTACGTTATTGCCCATCGTGCACAGCGACCCTAAATGCACGGGGGTGGCGGTGCCACCAGCAACCCTAAAGGCACGGGGGTGGCGGTGCCACCGGCTTGGGCCCGCCATCGCTGCTTGTAGCTATATTTTTAGTTATTACCATGTGAGTGATGTATTGGTTATAACACATTAGCACATTGCTAAATTTATCAAAACTTTGTCTGAAGACATAATTACACTTTTTCTAGTTAATTTATTCCCAAGGGGAAAAAAATGTGAGGAGTATCATTATTACCTCATTCACCTGTGAATAGAAACATAACAAATTTATTTAAATGGAAATATATTCTTGAAAATATTCTTCTTTTTCTAATATCTTACTCTCCAAGCTTGTTTCTACCTTCTCTCTGTTTACTATTAACAGGTAATCGGAGGTGTCACAAGATAAATCAAGCAGCTGAGACGAGGTCTTAAAGAAACCCCAATGTGGACCATGCTGACCCAACGACCTAACACAGTGGCCTTGCTTTTTCCAAAAGAGGGAGCAGGGAATTTCAGCCATGAGGTATATTTTAATTATTCTGATCTTGTAATATATTTTTCTTAGTATGTTGTTGCTATTTCTGTTTTCCTACATACTATCATCTCATGCTATTTTTTCAATGCAGGTACTTCTTCAGCATATCACTTGGCCGCGTGAGGATGATGAAGATGATGACGATTGTTCAGTTGACACCAAATGTCGTATGTCAGGCTATCTTCAACAGTTCATTTCTAACGGTAGGTTTACAGAGTACACTTGGAATTGCTATTTAAATATTTTATTGTTGTTAGTTACTGTATAAGTTCCTTAGTGTATAAAATCCACATGTGGGTGGATTATTAAGCAAATTTGTCATCGTGCTGTTTTCAGCTCATTAATCACAGTCTAACTGGTCTCATTCTAAAAAATTACTTTTCTTTAAACAATGTATCTCAAGGGTTAGACTAGTCTTCTATTGAGAGTAAGCTGTTAGTGACATAGTTGGTAATTTATCGTGATGACTAGTAAAGTTACATTTAGATTTTTTGGTTGATATTCATTTGTTGTTGCCATTTTATGAATCCATTTTAATCTACATAGCAACACCAACTGAACTGACCGATTTGGTCAAATTCTGGGTTGGATGGGAGATTCTACCAACAAGTCTCTCTGTAGAGGTAGTCAAGGGCAGATACCCCACAGACTCCACCTGCTATGAGACCTTGCACATCCCTGAGCATTACAAAGACTACACATCTTTTAAATTTGATATCCTGGCCTGTATTTGCACTTCCCAGTCAGGATTTGGTCTTGTGTGAAAGTGACATCTTGCCCTGTATTTGCACTTGCACTAAAGATGTTGCTGTAAATTTTAAGCTTGTTAGCTGTTATGTTAAAAATGTAAATGATTAAGAGTTGTTGGCTGAATTGTTATACTTGTAAACCTGAACAGAACTGTCACTTGAGAGAGAGTACTTCACACAGATTCCCAGCCCTCCTTACTCTACCAAATGAACACACCTGATTAGTTTAGTGACATTGCATGTTTTGGGCATACATTCTGAATATTAAAATGTTCCTTGTAAACAATCTCTACACAAGTAAATCATTCAAACAGGAGTTAAAAATGAACTTGACGGTACTGGTATTATTTTATCAGACTGTTACAGCTGAAGGGGATGAAGGTCCCTTTGTAGTACTACAAAATATCTGTCAACCTCAGCTTTCACAAAAATCTGGTGTACATTAAGGTTTTTTTACTTTAGGTGATGTAAAACTAATCAGAATAACAGAAAAATTCTGGACAAATGTGGCAATTACAACAACTTTTGAATGGTGTGACATCCCTGCAATGTCTTAAGGCAAACATTTAAAACCCTTTAAGGAAAGAAGTGTTACTTATTTTTTTTTCCATTGACCCAGGTTTATTTATTGAACAATCTAAATATGTGGCATATTTGCGATTTTGAAGTTATCAATCAGATTGTCTTAACAACACATATCCACACTTGTTTGAAAATAACACTGTTGTTCTTGCTTGTTGTTACAATTCTCAACAGCAGTTAAGCAGCAATGTCCTGTTTCCCTCCGGCTTCATTGAGGTAGATAGACTCTTCTTCATGTGGGGAAAGGTATCCATTGACTTTTTATTGCTGATGTTTTTTTCTCTCATCAGCAATTGTCTTAGTCACTGTTGAGTTTAAAAGTTAAGTCATTCTGATTCTCAGATCAGTTATTTCACAGAAAATGCTCACAAAATTGAACAGCACCAATGTAAATGTCGCAGCCATAGGACTGGGATGCAGCTGTTGGGTTAACTGAATCTCTTAAAGCGGTTATTTGTCCATTAGTAAGTGGGCATTCTGTGTCTGTGAAAATGATTCCAGAGTTGTCATCATGAGGAACCCACTCAATACCAGGAATGTCCATACCCTGCAAAGAGAAAACTCTTTGAATTGTATGCAATATTAATTATTTGGTTAGATAAACAGTAGGCACACTTTCAAATACTATGCGATCTTGGCTTCTAACTACACTATTCATTAAAATCACATGTACCTGTGTGTTATCTGGTCCAGGAATTGGGTGATGTGTACGACCGAGCACCCACAGCTGGTTAGGGGTCATGTGGCTTTCTGTTCTTATCGGATGATTGTCCCAACCACTGCGAAATGTATCTAGGTCACCCTGCAGGTGTGGAAGGAACACATAGTGGCAACAAAAGAGGTGTGCAAAATTGATAATGCTGAGGAAGCCCTCTTCTTCAAGGTAGTGGAGAACATCATAGTAGATGCTTGTTACAGCTACCCACAGGTCTCTCCACAGCCGCTCAATCCTGGAAAATTATAAAATTGACAAAAAACATTTAAACTTAATATAAAAGATTAACTTCCACTCACATCCCCAAATAACCAATTAACAGGCAACATCAACAAATGCACAAAAATAGATTTATTTTTTAAAATGTATCCATCTGATTTAATGGTTAAAAATTTGCCTTTGAATTTACATACATACGTATGTCATAACACGCAAATATTGGTTGTTTATGAAAACAGCACAACGAGAGTGGTTGAAGCATCGGAGTACAATTATGAAAACAGAAGTTGGGCACAGTGTTGCACTGTACAAATTTATAGTTTAACAAAATATACGTTCACCTGAGAGGAAAACCAAACTTTCCAGGGTGGTTAATAAAGGTTGTTGGAGGCAGCACCAATATACATTATCTGCAGCGAAAATGCAATGAAAACCATGAGACACTCAAGTATTTAATGATTATAAAATATGTACATTTAGTCCTGGCAACTGTGCTTAACTTACGGGAAAAACCATCAATGCCGCCAAATATAACAATGTTGTAGCTGAAAGTAAAAAGGCTGAATTGTATATAACATACAAGTAAGAAAATGTTTTTTTTAACACACAGTTACTGAATGTAATGGACAGGGTGTGAGTCTTTTTAAGAGGTTAGCTATGATGGTGCATATACAGTAACATGAAAGAAGCACTATAAAAACATTCTGCATATTGTTTGCTACTACACACTTTACATACATACTCTGAATTAATTTGCACTCAAAAAGATGACTCAAAACATTTCCGGATTAGTTTATGGTTTGTATCTATGTGGATCAAAGACTGGGGGCCTGGAACCGAGTATGTCCGTTGAGCAATACACCCTAAATGGACCATACGGAATATGACACCAGCGGTGTCAACGCGGTGCATGTTATACTGCACTCGCGGTCCTCTGGCTTGCAGAAGTGCCTTCATCATTCGATATCCAGAGTTAGGCTGCTTGGATTTATTCTCGCTCACACACTGATCTAACTCTTCGTCTGTCATGGTGCTGTATAGTGCCTTAACTGAGAGATCACACTCAGCCATGCGTCGATACACCGTGCTTCTGGACATTCCCAAGAGGTTAGCTAAACATGGGACAGACAGATTAAGTTCCAGAAGGTTGCAAAGGTAGTCCAGGGATATGACCATTCGTTGTCGCCCAGCTGGTCCTTGCTCAAACTGCACAACTGCAATGTGTTGCTTCCTTTTGTCTTTTTCCAAGTTGATTTGACTGTGTAGCTGTGTCAGTGCATCCAGTATAGCTGGACAAACAGCTACTTGACTGGATACTGCATTTAAAAACACAAGTTCTTGTGTGCAAGTGAACTCTAAGAAGTCCAGATCCAGAGGCATGCACCCAGAATATGTTCCAAGCGACTGCAAAGTCTTTCGAAAAGATGATTAAGCAGTAGATCCTAGGAGAAAGTTTGTATGCAATTTAAACTACCAATAGAAAAACAAAATCATGACTGTAAGAACAGATGTTTGGAATGTCTGTAATCTGATGTAATAATTACTACATCAGTTACTTCTATTCTCTATGAATGCAAAATCACTGAACTGCTCAAAATTAACTGCACTTATTAGCATCACTGCACAATAACTCCTGTTATACCATAGGGTGAAAAGAATGTCAATTATGAAGGAAGCCACTTCCACTCCAACTGTAAATTAGTTTGAACAAATCTTTGTAAAAATTTCACAATAAAACAAACTAAAAGATCAACCAGAACCGAAAACACATAAAAAAATTAAAAAAAACCACGAAAAAAAGTGTTAATGTTTCGTAGACCAATGCATTCAGTTTGTTCAGTCGCCTGACTCCTCACACTGTTACTTTTCTGTTTCTCACAGGTGAGCATATGCAGCTAAATCAAACTAGTTACTTAAATACCCAGCCGATAAACGTACTGTCAGTCAGATCATAAACACTGCCTCAGAAATGCAAGTAACGTTGGCGACAGTAAAACATGCTTGCAAAATGTTAGTTACGCTAACAAATCTTTAAGGAACGCCACCTCATTAAACATTGCGTAGATATTGTCCAATAAATTCAGTTAATATGCAACGTGTCAGGTATTACCTGTTACTGAATCTTACAAAAGGCAAAAAAAACAACAACAAAAAAACAGTTAATATACTCACTGAAGCACCATCATTTAGGTTTGTTGTCATTGCTTCTTCTTCTGTTGTTTAAATGGCGGTTGGCAAACCAACTTAAAGGTGCATTGTCTGCCACCTACTGGATTGAAATATGGAGCACTACTTGGTTGAACACACTTGGTTAAAAAAAAAAAAAAAAAATTATATCTTTTTTACCAGTTCTGTATCATTTAATTTTTTTTTTTATACTTTCTCATGTATTATATAATTTGTTCCTCCTCCTAATATTTCCTTAAGTGATTAATTGCTTACACCCCTATCCTTTAGTGACTGGATTAATTCAAGTATTTCTCTATTGTATGCTATACATTCTAGTAATATATGATTTACTGTTTCTGGATATCCACATTTATCGCAATTACCACTTTCATGTTTACCTATTTTATGTAAACTTGGATTTAACGTTGTGTGTCCAATACGTAATCTTGTCATTATCATATCCTTTTTCCTATTATTAACAGTTGTTCTTTCCACCCCCCACATTTCTTTGTATACTATACAGATGTCTTCCTCTTGTATCATTGTCTCATATCCTCTGCCACCTTTTTTTTTTACTTCAATCCCAATTAGCCCCTTAATTTCCACTTTACTCATCTTTACTCTAATGTTGATCTTAGGATCTTTCAATGACTTCTTTGCCAGTTTATCAACTTCCTCATTCCCCTTTACTGCGACATGGGCTCTCACCCACAAAAAACTCACCCTTACGCCTAAGTGCTTTATGCTATATAATTTCTGTAATATTTCATTTAAAATATCTTGTCTTGCTAAAGATGTTCCACTTTCTATACTTTGCAAAGCTGATTGTGAGTCTGTACATATCACACTACTATTAGGCTGCGTTTCTTCTATCCAT
The DNA here is from genome assembly GCF_025860055.1 of Xyrauchen texanus. Classification (NCBI taxonomy): domain Eukaryota; kingdom Metazoa; phylum Chordata; class Actinopteri; order Cypriniformes; family Catostomidae; genus Xyrauchen; species Xyrauchen texanus. The sequence continues at coordinate 22,279,052 of NC_068324.1, forward strand.
TGTAAGGCTAATGATATGGCTATCAGTTCTGTTGTAAAAACAAATATATGCTCTGTTACTCTTTTTGATATTTTAATGTTGTACTGAGGAATATATACTGCAGCAGCTGATCTACCTGTTTGTGGATCTTTTGATCCATCTGTGAATATTTGAGTCATGTTGTTTGTTGTAAGTTTGATTTATGTATTGTTGCACAATTACTTTTAATGGCAAATTATGTTCATTCTTGTGTATCTCCTTGTGTATGATGAATATGTCTATTTCTGGCATTGGATATAATCAAAGGGGTATAGATGAAATGATAACAGAAGGAGCTACTTCTATCTCGGTTATACCACTGATCTCTATATATAACTGGATAGCTCATGACGTCACAACATTGAAGCTACTGCGCCGCCATCTTGGTATTCCCTAACGTTCTGTATTCCTATGGGTCTCAATGGGAAATCGTCTGTTTTGGTGAGTAATTTTTACCTATCCAGTCAAATAAAAAAAATGTTTTATGTCTGCATACACTGCATCACAATGCAATCTTCCTAAATATGTAATTCATTATTTATTTTGACTTTCATTTTTCCCCCCTGCTTATTCTAAATGTGAGCGTGTTATGTTACTCTTTATTGCAGCAGCATTACGTTCAGCGGCGCACGTGTTACCTCAATAGAAACAAGTTTAAGAAACTGAGGTAAGATATCAGTAGACATTTTCAAACATATTTTTAGCAGTTTAAAGTTTTTATTCTGAATACATAATTATGTTTTGTAGCTTTTGTTTGCGTTGAACGTGCATTGTGGTTATTTTCTTAGGATAAATGAATATTAGCTATGCAGCTAACATTAACTTAACCACAATGAATAACAGTATAACTCACCAAGTTAGCTTTTTTTGGTCAAGTTGAATATCTAATTGCAGATCAACACCGTTTACATGTTCTATCAGCCAGCCATTACTGACACGTTGTTTAGCGATCTGACAGCAATTACCAATAGAACAAGGCACTTTGAGATGTAAATCGAACACTCGGGATGCATTCTCCTCCCCAATCTCGATCAATCATGTAGATTAGAACACTTCGAGATGCAGCGCTATCCCCAACAATCAAACATTTAGCCTAGGCTAAATAAGAACTCGCCATTATGGGCTTTCTGGCTGGCCGTGGGAGAAACAAAAAAACAATCCGTGGCAACGGTTTTGCTATCCGTCCGCCCGTATATAAACTGTACTCACGAATTCTCAAACTGTTCCTCGGTTTAACAAATCGTGCCCACAGAATCTAAACCGTACTCACGAGTTTCTAATCCAGCTCTCAGATTTGGAAACCGTGCCTTCAGTTTTTGCAGTCTGTATCCACAAATTCAAATCTGTCGCTCTATTTTGACGGGCATATGGGAGGCCTCGTGAAGGAGATAGCATGGAGTCGATTCTGACCTGCCTCGCCCCCGATCCCGACTCCTTTTCCAGCTTCCCGGGATGTAGTGTTAACAGGTGGGCTCTCATATTGCTGGTCGTTGCGTGGTAGGTTAGTTTGGTCCTACACACTTTACACACCACTTTGTCTTTGCTCGTGATGTTTCCCTTTTTTTGGAACCCAAAGTAGCACCACACGTTGCTTTTTAGATTTTCAGGAGTGTATATTTCGAACTCCTCAGGCGTGTTTGTAGGCGCTGGCGCTGCCATTGTTTTTGTTTACAGAATAGGCGCGCTTAGTAATCATGACGCTAACGTCACCTATGACGACGCTATGCTAACGGCCCAGATGACCAATAATAGCCTTGTTAATGAACTTGCGATTCACAACTTCACCAGGTGTGAAAAAGCCTCGGAATTTTAATTGAAAACAATGTTTCAAGCAAACCCATTTACAAAAATAAATAAATGCACATAACATATTCGAATATTAAAGGCTGCCTATTATTCGTTCGAATATCTTTTTTTATATATATATTCGAATTATATTCGAATAACGAAGTTTGGAGTCAAAGCCCTACTAGTTAGTTTGCAACTAAGTCGGTGCTTAATTTGGTTACTCCACCTGTTCTTAAAGTCTTAACTAGTAAGTCGTAAACTCTCCGTAAAATGATGCGTAGTCGCATACTATGACGTTTACCTGCATTGATCTATTAAGCAGCGTTCATATTTGTACACAGAAGTATTAAAAATCCATGAACTTCAATTTGATTTTGTTACGGTTGATGTACAAACCTTGTTTGCTTACGTAACCGTCACTGCGGACGTCACAAGAGCAGCTCTCTTGAGAAACATATTTTGATAATTAAGATATTATTTTAATTATTTAACATTTTATACTTTTATATTTGACCTCTTCGGGAACCAGCACCTTATCGTGGTGGAGAGGTTTGTGTGCCCTTATGATCCTGAGGGTTGTGTTGTCTGGAGCCATGTGCTCCTGGTAGGGTCTCCCAAGGCAAAGTGGTCTCAGGTGAGGGGCCAGACTAAGAATGGTTCACAAATGACTCATGGATAAAATGGCAAGAGGAGGCGTTACCCTGCCCGGAGGAAGCCCGGGGCCCCCGTCTGGAGCCAGGCCCAGATGGAGGGCTCGTCGGCGAGCGCCTGGTGGCCGGGCTTGTCACGGAGCCCGGCCGGGCACAGCCCGAAGAAGCGACGTGGAACCCCCCTCTACATCCCTTGGGCCCACCACCCATTGGAGGAACCGCAGGAGTCGGGTGCGCTGTCATATGGGCGGCAGTGAAGGCCGTGGGCCACGACGGACCAGACCCGGGCAGCAAAGGCTTGCTCTGGGGACGTGGAATGTCACCTCACTGGGGGAAGGAGCCGGAACTAGTGAGGGAGGTGGAGCGCTACCAGTTGGATCTGGTGGGGCTTACATCGACGCACAGTTTTGGCTCTGGATCCGTACTCCTGGATAGGGGATGGACTCTATTCTTCTCTGGAGTTTCCCAGGGTGTGAGGCGACGGGCGGGTGTGGGGATACTCACGAGTCCCCGGCTGAGCGCCACTACGCTGGAGTTTACCCCGGTGGACTAGAGGGTCAGCCTCCCTACGCCTCACGGGTTGTGGGGGAAATCTCTGACCGTTGTCTGTGCATATGCACCGAACAGCAGTTCAGAGTATTCGGCCTTCTTGGAGACCCTGAATGGAGTCCTGAATAGGGCCCCAGTAGGGGACTCCATAGTGATGCTGGGTGACTTCAACGCACACGTGGAAATGACAGGGACACCTGGAAAGGTGTGATTGGGAGGAACGGCCTCCCTGATCTGAACTCAAGTGGATGTTTGTTATTAGACTTCTGTGCTAGTCATGGATTATCTATAACAAACACCATGTTCGAACATAAGGATGCTCATAAGTGTACGTGGTACCAGAGCACCCTAGGCCGAAGGTCGATGATCGATTTTGTAATCGTGTCGTCGGATCTGAGGCCATATGTTTTGGACACTCGGGTAAAGAGAGGGGCAGAGCTGTCAACCGATCACCATCTGGTGGTGAGTTGGGTCAGGGGGTGGGGAAAGACTCTGGACAGACCTGGGAAGCCCAAGCGAGTAGTGCGGGTGAACTGGGAACGTTTGGAGGAGGTCCCTGTCCGCGAGATCTTCAACTCACACCTCCGGCGGAGCTTTTCAGGCATCCCTGCGGAGGTTGGGGACATTGAACCGGAATGTTCAAAGCTTCCATTGCCGAAGCCACGGTGGAAAGCTGCGGCCTCAAGGTTTTAGGTGCCGCAAGGAGTGGTAACCCTCGAACACCGTGGTGGACACTGGTGGTCAGGGAAGCCGTCCGACTGAAGAAAGAGGCCTTCCGGGATTTGTTGTCCCGGAGGTCTCCGGAGGCAGTTGCAAGGTACCGACAGGCCCGAAGGGCTGCGGCCTCGGCCGTGAGGGAGGCAAAGCAGTGGGTGTGGGAAAAGTTCGGAGAAGCCATGGAGAAGGACTTTCGGTCCGCACCAAAGTGCTTCTGGAAACCGTCCGCCACCTTAGGAGGGGAAACGGGGAACCATTCAAGCTGTATACAGCAAAGATGGGACGCTGTTGACCTCAACTGAGGAGGTTATTGGGCGGTGGAAGAACACTTTGAAGAACTCCTAAATCCCAACACGCCCTCTATGGTAGAGGCAGAGCCGGAGGATGATGGGGGATCAGATTCTATTTCCCTGGGGAGGTCACTGAGGTAGTCAAACAACTCCGCGAGTGGCAAAGCCCCGGGATTGATGAGATCCGACCAGAAATGCTGAAAGCTTTGGATGTGGAGGGGGTGTCATGGATGACACGCCTCTTCAACATTGGCGTGGAAGTCTGGGACAGTGCCTAAGGAGTGGCAGAACGGGGTGGTGGTTCCCTCTTCAAAAGGGGGATCAGAGAGTGTGTGCCAACTACAGGGGTATCACACTTCTCAGCCTCCCTGGTAAAGTTTACTCCAAGGTGCTGGAGAGGAGGGTTCGGCCGATTGTCGAACCTCGGATTGAAGAGGAACAATGCGGTTTTCGTCCTGGCTGTGGAACGGCGGACCAGATCTTTACTCTCGCAAGGATCCTGGAGGGGGCCTGGGAGTATGCCCATCCGGTCTACATGTGTTTTGTGGATCTGGAGAAGGCGTATGACCGGGTCCCCGGGAGATACTGTGGGAGGTGCTGCGGAGTACGGGGTGGGGGATCCTTCTTAGGGCGTATCCAATCCCTGTACGCCCAAAGCGAGAGCTGTGTCCGGGTCCTCGCACGAAGTCGAAGTTCATTCCATGTGGGGTTGGTCTCCGCCAAGGCTGCGCTTTGTCACCAATCCTGTTTGTGATATTCATGGACAGGATATCGAGGCGTAGTCGAGGTGGGAAGGTGTGCGGTTCGGTGGGCTGGGGATCTCATCGCTGCTTTTTGCAGATGATGTTGTCTTCATGTCATCATCGGTCCGTGACCTTCAGCTCTCACTGGATCGCTTGGCAGTCGAGTGTGAAGCAGCTGGGATGAGGATTAGCACCTCTAAATCTGAGGCCATGGTTCTCAGCAGGAAACCGATGGAGTGCGTACTCCAGGTAGGGAATGAGGTTTTGCCCCAAGTGAAGGAGTTCAAGTACCTCGGGGTCTAGTTCACGAGTGAGGGGACAATGGAGCGGGAGGTTGGCCGGAGAATTGGGGCAGCGGGGGCGGTATTGCACTCGCTCTATCGCACCGTTATCACGAAAAGAGAGCTGAGCCGAAAGGCAAAGCTCTCGATCTACTGGTCAATTTTTTGTTCCTACCCTCACCTATGGTCATGAAGGTTGGGTCATGACCGAAAGAACTAGGTCGAGAGTACAAGCGGCCGAAATGGGCTTCCTCAGAAGGGTGGCGGGCTTCTCCCTTAGAGATAGGGTGAGGAGCTCAGTCATCCGTGAGGAGCTCGGAGTAGAGCCGCTGCTCCTTTGCGTTGAAAGGAGTCAGTTGAGGTGGTTTGGGCATCTGGTAAGGATGCCCCTGGCCGCCTCCCTAGGGAGGTGTTTCAGGCACGCCCAGCTGGGAGGAGGCCTCGGGAAGACCCAGGACTAGGTGGAGAGATTACATCTCCACACTGGCCTGGGAACGCCTCGGGGTCCCCCAGTCAGAGTTGGTTAATGTGGCTCGGGATAGGGAAGTTTGGGGCCCCCTGCTGGAGCAGCTGCCCCCGCGACCCGACTTCGGATAAGCGGTTGAAGATGGATGGATGGATGGATGGAATATTTGACTGTCATTCATATGATTTTGAAGCCTGAAAAGGAAATCATACCCTTATTTTATTATATGACTCAAGCTTGTAAAAATTTGTATAAATGAATTAGTTAGTTTGTATGGTAATTATTCATCATATTAATGAAACACCTAAAACAGGCAATTAATTGTCATAATCACAATTATTTGATTGATGCCAAACATGCAAAACATGAGCTTATTGATGTCATAAAATATCAGTCTTCTTTTTTATTCCATCAGTTACACCTGCTCTGAGTCTTCTGTAAATATTTAGTTTATACTTACGGTTACGTCGTACTGAAGTTTAATGGTGCAATGCTCAAATATTTATTAGTGCGTAAATTGTGACTTCGTGCCCATTTACGCCACAACTAGGCTAAGTTTCAAATTTTGTATAGCTGGTGCAACCGGCTCCTGATCTTTATATCAAACTTTTCTTTTTTCTACTATTTTGCAGTACAAGCTTGCCCAGAGTTTTCTTAAGCCGTTTGGAGTGTGATGCAGCACATGTTTCCTTGGCAATGAAGTGGAGGCTGATGTTTGTGCAGCTTTCTGCAATGCACTGAGTATGAAGATGTGATTGTTGTATGGTTCTAGGTTGAACATGTTTGCCTCAAGTTCCTTGAATGCAGAACCACCATGGAGATCCAGAACATTTGTGGGGACAGAGATGGGCCTTGTGAGTGTGTGCTGTTGAAGAAATCTCTCAGCTGTCTTGCAGACTTTCAAGACGCTGTCTGACGGTCTTATAAATCCACCTCAGGTCTTCATGTCGATCAGTGTGTTCATCTTGGGAAGAGCTCTCGACACTGAGTGCTGATAAACAGGTAGTGCACAGAATCATCTTCATAGTTGTTTTAACTGCAAAGCCTGCTATGTGCCCTACCACAGCCTCTTTGAACATGGACAAGCTGGGAAGACATACAGTGATGTTTTTCTCTGTGTCTTCTGTTTCAGGCTGAACGTCACTGACTGAAATGCCAGCATATCAGAAGATGCTGCCTCCAGTGTCACTGTGCTATCCGGTGGAGAACTGTTGCCACTAGCTCTGATGGCATGTCTTGCTACTAGGGCTGGGACAACACGTCGATGACGATGACGTCAACGCAAAAAATACGTCGACGCAAAATATGCGCGTCGATTCGTCAGACCCAAAACAAAGATGGCGGCGCTGGAGAGTAGTAGCAACACGAGTGGCTCCTCAAGACTATCAGAAGTGCAAGGCGGCACGCACTCGTTCCTCTAAAGTATGGGAATTCTTTAATTTAAAAGGAAACAATTCCGTGATATGTCATCTTTGCAAAATGGAGATGGCCTTCCATTCTAGCACCACGGCAATGCACCAGCACCTGAAGAGGCGCCACCCGGCACACACGCGCACACGCAGTATTCTTAAGGTGTCAGGAAGGTGTCAGAGTGTAAGTTGTTATTTGCATGTGAATGAAGATGCTTTTTTCAGTAAGCTAGGCCTATGTTCAACATAAATGTTTAATTCTGAATGTTTATTTTTATTATTTATTTTTTGTTGGAAAATAACTCTTTATTAGCTTAAAGCCCCCAAGTTTACAATAGTTACTGTATTCTTTCAATAGCTCTAAGAAAGGGTGGCTGGGTGACCTTTTTATTTTTTTTATTGAATGCTAGACATCAGAATGCATTATTTTGCTCTTGTACACTTTTACTTGAATTTAATTTTTGAATTTTGAGTTTATGAAAAAGGTGAGTGGCAGAGTGTGTCAATAGTATCCAGCTGCAGACCCGCAGCAACACCAGTTTCAGAACCCCAGCGCCAGAACCTGAAGTGAGGGGCGGAGCTTGCGTTCTAAACCGAGTAGCGCCACCTAACGTTTTGGAGAGTAGGCTACACCACCAGTTTCAGAACCCCAGCGCCAGAACCTGAAGTGAGGGGCGGAGCTTACGTCCGAAACCGAGTAGCGCCACCTAACGTTTTGGAGAGTACTTTGCTTTTATTACAAATGAAACATCATACTTTATACGTATGTTATGATGATTCTTTAAGGTACAGTACAATAAGCATTTTAAAACATTGATCTTGTGTAATATAATTGTATATAGTTATCTGTTTCATTGTATTATGAGAGTTACTTCCTGATCATGATGGTGAAAAAAAAATGCTTGAAACTTATGGGCATTTTATATAAAATATACTTTATTTCACAAGAACATGTGCAGCATGCATTTTTCTTTATGTAAAATAAAACATGTCAAAAAACTAAAAAAGAGAGAAAATTAAGCATCATTTTAAAAGAAACAATAAAAATATATACAACAAATGACCAATTCACCCATAGGCCCATTTTATCATGACAATCCTGTATAAATTAAACTTAAAATGTATCAAATGAGGCATTCACTCTCAGGCCCATTTTGTCCTTACATTCTTGTAAAAATAACTCCATGTCATCCCTGAACACAAAATGAAATAGAAAGGGCTCTCTGGAAGCTTCTGACTGTTCCAGGAGATTGTTGCGGGCCTTTTCCTTGTGGTCTTCATTCATTCAAATGAAAAGAGGCTCTTCCACTGGACCCCTGAGCAGATGGCTGTTGGAATGGAGCCATTTCACAGCTTCTTTCATGTGCCGGATTATTGGGAGCTCCTTCATTACAGAATATTAAAGGAAAATGTGACTTTATAAATGTGACACATAAATTTATTATATGTTAAGAGATTATATATACATATATATATACACACACACACACACACCGCCTCACTGCTGCTAAGCGTAGCTTGTTCTTCACATGGAAGGGACTCTTGTAGGGTTTCTGCACTGGAATGTATATATCTTGGTTAATTTAAAATTAATCAGAAGAGGGTGCAAATGTAACGGTGGGCTGGAGTAAATGTCCAGTATCTACCTTTCAGAGAAAACACCAAAGTTCTCCAGAAGAATAAGAGCCCACCATCTCCGTATGTTTGGAAAGTCGCACTGGAAGACAAAAATAGAGAAATCTTGATATTTCAACTGCTACAACATCATAAAGGTCAATTACTTGAACTGGTAATTACTTACAGATGTAAAATCAAAGGGTGCTCCCAAGACAAGATGTAGAGCATACTGGAAAACAGCAAAAATTAAGGAACATTATCTCTGTAAACGTAAAATTAAAAAAAAATCTTCTTTGTTCCGTATTTAACAACTTAAAAAAATTAAAATAAAAACACCACCACACCAATCATTGGTTTAATTATATCAAAACAATGTCTCACCATCAACATTAAGACTCCACAGTCTACACCACCAATCTGTTGGGGGATATCCTAAAAAAAAAAAAAAGCATGAGTTTATTAAGGGTTTGACACTTCAGCACTCCCAACTTTAGCAGACTTCTTTATAACCAACCTTGTTTTTCAGTAGCACCCATGTGCCAGGTGCAATTTTGGCTGTCATCTTACTGCAACAAAAATACAAAAATAATAAAACAGATTTGTTAATATGAAGTTACATTGTGCAGCACACAGTTTGAAGCTCTGAATCCATGCAAAAACTCAGTCAACAGTATTTGGGTCTTTCTTGTAAAAACTGTCACAGCATGCAAAATCAGAACATCATGCAAGTAACCATTAAGCAAGTTTATTATACTCTTGAACGGCAAAACTTGAACACACACATTGAATTTTTCACCACATGATGTCAAAAACTTTAGACAACGTTACACAACTCACCATGCTCTCCGCCATGCTTGTCTCATTGTCAATAACTCCGCCCCTCACTTCAGGTTCTGGCGCTGGTGTTCTGAAACTGGGGTTCTGAAACTGGTGGTGCTGCGGGTCTGCAGCTGGATATGTCTCGAGTGTGTTACTATATTGTTGTTATTTTTATGTGAATGAAGAATTAAAAGATGCACTTTTTTTCAGTAAGCTAGGACTGTGTGTTTTCAACATAAATGTTCAATTCTGTTGGTTCAGGAAGGACGCCATGCCAGGCTGCTGGCTCCCACTGTCGCTGTTAATTTTTATTTATTTTTTGTTGGAAAAGCACTCTCTGTATTAGCTTAAAGCCCTCAAGTTTACATTGGTTACTGTATTCTTTCAATTGCTCTAAACAAGTATTTTGGGTGACTTTTTTATTGAATGACAACTAGACATCAAGTTGTTATTATTTTAATCTGAAAGAAGAATTACAAGATGCACTTTTTTTCAGTAAGCTATGCCTATGTGTTTTCACGGCATCAAGGTTTTATTGAATGCTACCTCTGACTAAGAATACATTACTTTGCACTTGTATAGTCTTTTATTTTGGAATTTTAAGAGCAATAAATATATATTGCAATGTTAAGGAATTCATGATTTTTTCATGCAGATATGTAAATCAACATGTATAAATTGCTATTAGTCAATTAATGGGGAGATAATCGAATCGGACTGGAAAAATGAATGGTTAGATTAATCGATGCATCGAAAAATTAATCGCTAGATTAATCGGTAAAAAAAAAAAATCGTTTATCCCAGCCCTACTTGCTACCGTTCTTTTGAAAGCTGAATAATGTGTTATTGTTGTTAAATCCATTAGCAGATTTTGTTCCCACATATTTGTTCCCTTGGCAATTTTTATTGTATTGTTCAGTTTAAGTCAATTTTTGTGTGTACTTGGAAGCTTTTGTTATTGAACAAATAAATATGTATGATTTCCTTGTGTGCATATGTCAATAAACTTATTTGTAATTATGATTTAAAAGATCAGGGGATTGTTGAAATAATTAAACTCTGACAAGCTGGTATGTACATATTCCAGAAATGAATGCAAATGGATAATTCCATTAAGTAAAGGTAAATTAATTTATGTGTGTGTGTATATATATATATATATATATATATCTATATATATATATATATATATATATATATATATATATATCTATATATATATATATCTATATATATATATATATATATATATATATATATATATATATATATATATATATATATATATATACATACACATACTGTATATGAACTTGTGTGTATATTACGTTTTTATATTTGATTCTTCTGGATTTATTCTGAAGAGGTAGTGTCTAGTTACAATATAAACACAAAGCTAGTCGTTTTTATTAACAACTTTAAAATTTGTTGATGTGCATGCCCCCTAAATTAGTTCACATTTACTATATAATCTAGTCAAAATGAGTTAATAATGTTGGCAAATTATGCAGTTGTATAATTTGTCAACATTATGAACAATGAGCATCAACAGATTTAAACTATGAAGGCAGAGAAACATTGTATCCTGTAACAATCTGCAGATGGATAACTTTGCTTTAAAAAGGGGTATTAATACACTTTGGTGTTGTATTTTTACTGTTGATTATTAAAGATTATGATCGTTATGCCCACTCTACATGGGGATAACGACTAATGTGTGCTTAATATGTACATAGTCATAAATTACAACCTGTGGGCACTTTAGCCGCATCCTTAAGTGAGTGTTGTTTCGCGGTTAAACGCTGCACATGCGCGATGCCCTCTGTCGGTATGGAATAGTAAGATGGCCGCCAGAGCACTTCCGGTAGCTTCACCTACTGCTGGCAGTTTAGAATTCTATGAGCAATCCAGTTATAGATCAGTGGGTTATACCCATTTCCTGTGCCTCCTTGTTTGCTACCCAGCCAAAACTATTTATTCTTCCATTCTCATACTCCCGACAGTTTCCCAGTACCTTTTTAACTGGATGTCTTTCATCATGTCCTTTTATATTAATCCAGTTTCTCATTCTTAACTTTCTCCTACAAACTTCTAGTGGCATTTCTCCCATCTCTTCTTGAATTGATGGTACTGGAGATGTTCAAAATGCTCCACAGCTGATCCTTAGAGCTTGAGTCTGAATTACCTAGATCTTTTTGAGCCATGTTTCTGATGCAGAACACTATATCATAGTACCATAATCTATTGCCGGTCTTATTAATGAGCTATATATTCTACTTAAAGACTGTCTACTTGCTCCCCACTCAACCCCAGCCAAGCACCTCATTACATTTATTCCTTTTTTACATTTGTCTACAAGCTTTTGAATGTGAATACCAAATGTTAATTTAAAATCCATCCACATACCTAAAAATCTTAACATTTTAACTTGTTCCAATTCCTGACCATACATTTTTGTACTTACTTTAATGTTTTTTTCTCCTTTTTGTGAAACAAATTACCTGCGTTTTTGCAATTGAGAACCGAAAATCCCACTCATTTGCCCAGTTTTCTACCTTATTTACTGCCCCCTGCAGACTTTTAACTACAAATATTTCATTTCTTCCCCTTTTCCATATTGCACCATCATCTGCATACAGTGACCTCCCTATTCCTGTCAATTTGTGTATAAATATCATTAATCATAATGTTAAAAAAGTATTGGACTACATACCCTACCTTGGGGAGTTCCATTTTCAATAGAATATATTTGTGAATATGTTGTCCCAATTCTAACTTGTATTGTTCTATTCAATAAGAAATCCTTGATCCAATCATACATCTTTCCTGTAATTCCCATTTTATCAATTTTCTCTTTATTTACTTGAGCCTTCTTTATTGCTGCTTCCAGACTTACTACAGAATCCATAGTACAGCACCCCTTCCTAAAACCACTCTGGTATTGTGAAAATAACCCCTTTATCTCAATAAAATATACTAACCTTGACATTACCATTCTCTCCATAAGCAACATAAGTTTGATGTCAATGCTATTGGCCTATAGCTGCTTGGTGGAGCTTTGTCTTTCCCTGGCTTAGCAATTGGCACTATGACCCCATGTTTCCACTCAGAAGGAAGTTTCCCTGTTTCCCATACTTTATTAAACAATCCTAGAATTATCTTTAATGATGTTTCTGATAAATTTTTTATCAACTCTACACAAATTTCATCCTTTCCTGGAGAAGTTTTTCTTACCCCTGAGAGTGATCTCTTCATTTCATACATTGTAAACTCAGCATTGTAAACTCAGCCTCTATTCGAGGGCATTCGGGTGATCTCTAAGAGATCACCCGAATGCCCTCTTTTTTCTAAAATTTTAGGATTTTCTCTAATGCGTTGTCTCCTATATTTTCTAATTTCCTCAGTAATATTATCATTACTATGCACCTTCATAAATGTTTCTGCTAATACTTTTAATTTTTCTTTATCTGAAACTGCTGATTTTTCTTAATCAGTTAAAACTGGTATGCTACTATATCTCTGAATTCCACTCATCTTTCTAATCATCCCCCATATTTCGTTAATTTTAACATCTTCACCAATACTTTCACAAAATTCCCTCCAATATTTCCTCTTTGCTATTCTTATTACACGCCTCACTTTTGCTTGTGCCTTTTTATAGTTTATTAAATCATTAAAATTAATACTTCTTACTTTCCTAAGAGCTTTATTTCTTAAAACTGCCTCACTACATTCCTCATTCCACCAAGGAACCACCTTTTTTCTATTCCCTGATTTCTTTTTTCCTATTGCTTCTACTGCAGCTCTCCGTATTGCTTTACAAATATTTTTATTCAACTCATCTACATCCTCTATTACACCCAAAAACCCGTTGTCATTGCTGACGGCATTCCTGTAATTTCAAGCAACGGCGTCCTCCTGTCACATGGTTCGATTTCATACAGAATCGATTGCTTATCCTCGGTGTCCCGGATGTTTAATCTGAAAATTTTAACTTTCGAATATAAATGATTTGGAGTTTTAAACTTGAATGTTTGATTCTGAATTTGTGAACATTGAACAATTAAAGTGAAAATTAGTTAATTAAATTTTGAAGAGTTCAATTCAAAGGCAAAAAATTCACATACATCGTTTCAATGCTGAAAATTTTAGTGCTAGAAATTCAATGGCTTTTTTATTTCAAAATCTGGTTAGACAGAATTGCTTCCATACTGTGCGGTCAAGACCTGGAACTTCATAGCTGTGCGTTTACTTGAAAAATAATTGCACACCATAGAACGTCTGTCATGTTTACATAAATTAAAATCAAGCATTCAACAGACCCTTGATACAATACAACTTAAATAAAAACAAAAAAAAAAATGAAACTAGAAAACATTCTAAATAAAAATATTATTTTAGAAGATAATGAATGAAAAATGTATGCTAATAGTGTTGGTGTTTAATGGTTTTTTTTTTTCAACTCTAAATTTTCAAGATACAGAGTCATAAGCAAAGTCCCTTTCGTCACGTATCATTTTCTAGTGAAGCGCCCTATCAAGCGTGTGTAAGACTGTTATTTTGAAGAATCAAATTCTACTTCCGTTGTGTGCTCAAATCTATATTAAAAGACTTCTTCCAAAAAACACGAGTGATTATGTCTCGCTGCTGTCAAATTTCCTTCTGTACATTCACATGTGTGCAAACACGCTTCTAAATGTGAGTATGTCATTGTTGAAATATCGCTGAATGTTAATTCCGTTATGGGACGCTGTAATAGAAAAACATAACTAGCAAGCTGAGGTCATTCAGATCTCTAATAGTAATTTATAACAGCAGATCATGTGGAGTGCTGATGAAATCGCCAGTCTGTGTTATGATCACTTTAATAAACTGCCCAAGAGAGGAAAACCAGAAGCTGGCAGAGAGTGGACGCTACTGGCAGCAGTAGTTCAACTGACTGTCAGTCCACAACGCGAGACATGTGAGCATTTCTAACAAATTCCCAAAACACGTACAGACACAACGTCAAAAGAGGAGAAAAAAATAAATAAATATATTTGGTAGGACTAAATTAACAAATCATCTGGCATGTTTAAGGGATGTATAAGATCCTCGAAGTCTTTTTGGAATATATATATATATATATATATATATATATATGTATGTATGTATGTATGTATGTATTTATTTATTTATTAATGGCACGTATATGAATATATAACTTTCCTAGAGTAAATACAATATATATTACAAACTGATTATGAGCATCTTCTATAACTGATAAGTATGTTATTGTGGTTAGCTTTTTTTTAATAAAGAATCTAATATATATTAAGACTTATATGATGGGGATATGAAGATTTAATGTATATCAGGAATCATCCAAATATACTTTGAATGCTTGATTTAAAAAAACAAAGAAAGAAATATATATTTTATATATATATATATATATACTGAACAATTTTTCAAAGTTCATAAACAGGTTGTGTCTTTGGGAACGGGCACCAAATGCATCGGCCGGTCTGCCATGAGTGTGAAGGGTAAATATATAACAAACATTTAACTGATCAAATGTAAACATGACTTCTGCCATGAGTGTAAAGGGTAAATATATAACAAACATTTAACTGATCAAATGTAAACATGACTTTGTGATAATTTTTAACCCACATCATTTTGTGTTGCTGCAGGTGATATTCTGAATGACAGTCATGCAGAGGTTATTGCGAGGAGGGGGTGTGTCAGGTAACTTTACATTTCACCGCATTTGTGAATCACAAATAAACAGTAGTGCTTCTAAATTCTTATGGGCCCCAGTGCAAAAACACCCCCACCCACAAACAGCTTACAAGAGTGAACTTAAAACACGTGAAAAATATAACTCTGTAATTTTTGGTTTCCTCAGTATACTATATGTTATCTCAGGGCATCTATGAGAATTTACAGTTACAGTCACTTCCTTAATCACAATTGTAAAGCTCACTGTTTGACTATTGCTTCATGCTTGTTGTTGATGTTGTTTACTTTCATTAAATGTTGGACATCTCTTGCCATGTTGCTGTGCAGCGCCACTTAGCAGCTCTTTACTGTTTAGGGGAGAAATTATGTTGCAGTGAAAGCGAAAAGTGTTAGGGGCTTTTTTTTATGTTTTATTGTCTCACAAAATCATACAAATTACGAATATGTAACCACTTTCATGTCAGCATACAAATAAATCAATATACGAGCATTATGAAGAAATAACAAATTTAAATCGTATACATGCAGTATATATATTCACACTCACTGAGCACGTTATTAGGTACACCTAGTTATTCATGCAATTGTCAGCCAATCGTGTGGCAGCGTTGCAAGTACATAAAATCATGCAGATATGGTTCTGGAGCTCAATTTAATGTTCACATTAACCATCAGAATGGGGAAAAATGTGATCTCAATGATTTGGACCATGGCATGATTGTTGGTGCCAGATGGGCTGGTTTGAGTATTTCTGTAATATTGATCTCCTGGGATTTTCACACACAACAGTCTCTAGAATTTACTTAGAATGGTGCCAAAAACATCCAGTTAGCGGCAGTTCTATGGACAGAAATGGCTTGTTGATGACAGAGGTCAACGGGGAATGGCCAGACTGGTTCGAGCTGACAGAAAGGCTACGGTAAGGAGGCAGATGGGATACAACAGCAGAAGACCATTTTGGGTTCCACTTCTATCAGCCATAACAGAATAGAACAGAAGAGGCTGCAGTGGGCAGTTAAAGACTGGAAAAACATCGCCTGGTCTGATGAATCTGGATTTCTGCTGAGTTAGTAGGCCCACTGCAGCCTCAGCTTTCTATTCTTGGCTGACAGAAGTGGAACCTGACGTGGTCTTCTGTTGTTGTAGCCCATCCGCCTCAATGTTCCACATGTTGTGCATTCTGATACCCATTCTCACTGACACTAACTACGTTTCCATCCAAGGATTTTTTGCAAAAAAAAAATTCAAATTTCAAATTCATAGAGTAAAATCGTCGATCAGACAAATAATAACAACAATTTGGAAATCGAGGAATTTATAGAAATATTTACCTGGCAGCGAAAACTACACACAGCGATCGTGTGGGAAGTCTACCTACAGACTCCTCGAACCTTTTGCCCATTTTCCTTATAAACCCAGATAATTCAATATGCTTACCAAATGGTGGTGTCTGTCATTATAATTAGATTTTGGTCCCCTATTGAGGGGTTCACAACTGTGGGATCAGAATTTGTAACTGAATGGGTTCTTGATTCCTGTAGATTTACATACAGGAGGTAGTTTGTATGGAGGATCTGGGGGAGGGCACACCTTTTAAGGGGCACACCACATTTCTCATATTTTATAACTTCTTTTAGCTTTTCGTTATGGCTGGGAGAATGAGACCAGTTTACCAGGCGCACTGATACACTTTAAATGATATCAAACATGTATATTTACTTTTTGTACACACTTAACATTGCATAGGTTTTTAGTGAGCTTTAAGTGAGGAGGAGAAGGGGGAGATGATGAGACCGTAGAAGTGAGGTGTGAGCTGCACTGTGTGCTGCGTCTCGGATGTTGCTGTTACATATGCAAGAGAGAGTTCAAATGTTAATTCTCATGAGAGCCTTTTGTTTTCTCAAGGGGTAGTCCAGAATTGCTGGCACCCGCCTTACAATACTCTCCCCATTTTACCTAAACATAGGAGGGAAAAAAATATAGGGACATCTGGGAGGCGAAAGGTAAACCATTAGCGATAAACACACATTGCTGTATGGAAACGGCTTAAGAGCAGATTGTTTTTGCTATAAACCAAAGCTTTTTAGGCATGACATCTTCATTCACACTATTTTTGAATGGAAACTTTTTTTATGCATTTTCACTTTGTCGATAAAAAAAATGGCACATAACGTGGATGGAAACTAGGCTGTTGATACTGTGGGACAGTCGATTAATAAAAAAAATTATATATAGAAATAATTTCACACAATAAATATTGAAGTGGTCTGTTTATTTCACTTTTTGTTTAGACTATCATATATTTAACCATTGTGCATCAATTTAAAAAAGTTACTCAGATAATATTATATATATATTTTATTTTCAGTAACAATTTTAAGTAAACGTTTTTTAACATAACTGCTGATCATAACTACCAAATATTCATTCATTTTCAGGATTTTAACCCTTTAAATGCCAGTTTGTTAACATAATGCCACTGTTGTTTTTATACACACACACACACACACACACACACACACACACACACACACACACACTCTTCGCGATACACACATACAAAACACACTCTGACTTTCATACCAACACACACACCGTTTTAGCTGCATCATGTATGCAATTGGCCTGCAGTGCTCTATAATACAGAAAATAAGAAAAAAAGCATGTATTTGCTCCATAGGCTAAACATGAGAAAAATCTGGTGGAAAATATTAAACATTGAAATTTTGAAGTCAGTGCTCCGGAATGAAAGCATAATAACATAGAATTCATGATTTTATGCTTTAATGGCACTGGGATCAAATATTTCAGTTTTAATGGGTTTCAAAGGGGAAAATATACACCTTTGGCAAAATGTATGCTGTTGACATTAACACGGTCAAAATGATCGAAAAAAAATGACAGAAATGTCCTGAAGGTCGCACAAGTGTTAAACATTCATAGTTTAATATTGAAAGTCTAGGTCGGGGATAAGGCTACAGCAGTGAAGTCTATAGATAAAGACATTTGAAAAGTACCAAATATAAATGAAGAAGGCCTGGTGAAAACAGTGTAAAAAATGGGATTATCCACATTTGGCTGCACGATCAAGTGATGTTGAAGTGTGTGGTTTCTACTGCTTTTCATCAGTGTAGGACAATATGGTAGAGCTCTAAATTTGAAGTATCTTATTTAATTGAATACACTGGATCAGTACATTTTGGCTTGCATATTCAAATACACTGAGGGAGGGCTCGGGCATTACACCCCTGAACAAAACTCACATACTGTACCTTACTAGATCCTGTTACACAGTTTGCACACACTGTAAACAAATAGATGTATTTAAGGGGCTAAAGTGTTTGCCATCAATATTTGTAGATGGATTTGATTGACGTCAAGCGGATGTCATGTCCTGCATTCTGTCATTTATGTTCTGTGTAAAGTCCTTCATGCTGTTCAAATGTATGATTTTCTTTCATCAGTGGAATACAAAGGAGAAATTTAGCAGAAATTGCACTTTTCCATACAATAAAAGTGAATTGTGACCACCACAGCTGTCAAGCAAGATTTTCCAGGCACAAAGTTTAAGTGAATAAAAACAGACAAACGGTATGATCTCAGTAGACATGGGTTTGGAATATAAGAATTGAATGTAATTCTGTTCAGGTATCTGATGGAGCAGTTGTACAGGGCTTTGAGTGGTCAGGATTCTGCCGTGTTCTGTCCAGGAAATGAGAAGGGGAAATGGATGGTTAAACCTGATGTTTCTTTCATTTTCTTCACCAGTCAAACACCCTGTGAGTCAAACTGCTTTGGGTCTCAAATTTCAGTGTTTAAGTTTTATTTAAGCAAAAGGCTGTGCTGTACCGTGAATATGTTATTCTGCTTTTTTGGTTGCATCATAATAAAAATTATAGGGACATCAATTTTCATTTAAATGTTATTTAAGCAAATTCATGAGCTAGATAGAGTCGACCTGGTCTCATCAAATTCCGATTCTGCAGCCAAGTATCAGTTTCCTGGTGAAATGAACACTAAAGGCTCTAAAACAATGACGACTTTTATTCAATTTCACACACATCACAAATAAAACGACAGATTATCAGTTCATAAACACTTTTCTCTGTGTTTTTCACACAGTGCTATCTTATGCCATCACTTTTCTTTGCACAAGCCTGTTTGAGTGTGATCAGAATGTGCGCTAGCTCAGCTGTTGCAGATATGAGTTCAGAAGAGAGCACGCAAATTTTTTTATTTATAGTATTGTATAAATACGAATGATTTCTTCTTTTTTTGCATTATAGTTATTAGAATGTGATATTTGTAATGAAAATTTTTGGGAAATGTGCCTTATTGTCATGAAATATAATGTCACAATGCAAAAAATCTCATTGGTCCTAGAAATAGGCTTCTTTTTCTTTTTTTTTTTTTTTTTGCCAAAATTGACTGAACCTATGAGTGAATATTTGATTGATTGTATCCTCAGGTGGCGACGCCTCCATCTTTCCAATGACTGGCAGTCAAGTGCAGCCCTGTGAACCGGTAAAAGAGTCCCTGCACACACAACCCGAGAGACACGGCCTTAAACGCCCGGCTGAGAGGGACCTGGAAGACACCCACAAGTGTCACAGAATAAACACAAGAGATGCCTTTTCCACCTCTAGAGAAACAGCGGACACTGATGAATGTAAAGTTACGACAGACGCTAAAGAAAGCACCAACTCGCCCGACCTCCACCGCACCGGGGCGAAGTGTGTCCCTGATGGGCCGAGTGACCCGCTGCAGCCCGGGTTACTCTACCACAGTGTTGGGGTGCTGCGGGTGAAGCCAGGGCGTGGTGAGCGCACGCTCTCTCTCTCCTGCAGTGATAAACTTGCTCGTTGGGGCGTTGTGGGCTTTCAGGGTGCCCTGCTGTCTCATTACCTGCAGGGGGCGATGTACTTCAGTGCTGTGGTGTTGGGGAAGTGTCCGTACAGTCAGCAGGCCATGCACAGAGCCTTACACACACGGTGAGACTTTCTTTACACATGCAATATACTATACATCTGTTTTGGCTCATAATTAGTCATTATATTATTCTTAAAATAGTTCAGTAATTAAAATCCAATAACATTATGTGGTCATGTGACAACAAAAACATTTATAAATGCATCATGCATACTGTTTTGCTTACTATACACTCACCTAAAGGATTATTAGGAACACCTGTTCAATTTCTCATTAATGCAATTATCTAATCAACCAATCACATGGCAGTTGCTTCAATGCATTTAGGGGTGTGGTCCTGGTCAAGACAATCTCCTGAACTCCAAACTGAATGTCAGAATGGGAAAGAAAGGTGATTTAAGCAATTTTGAGCGTGGCATGGTTGTTGGTGCCAGACAGGCCGGTCTGAGTATTTCACAATCTGCTCAGTTACTGGGATTTTACCGCACAATCATTTCTAGGGTTTACAAAGAATGGTGTGAAAAGGGAAAAACATCCAGTATGCGGCAGTCCTGTGGGCAAAAATGCCTTGTTGATGCTAGAGGTCAGAGGAGAATGGGCCAACTGATTCAAGCTGATAGAAGAGCAATTTTGCCTGAAATAACCACTCGTTACAACCGAGGTATGCAGCAAAGCATTTGTGAAGCCACAACATGCACAACCTTGAGGCGGATGGGCTACAACAGCAGAAGACCCCACCGGGTACCACTCATCTCCACTACAAATAGGAAAAAGAGGCTACAATTTGCAAGAGCTCACCAAAATTGGACAGTTGAAGACTGGAAAAATGTTGCCTGGTCTGATGAGTCTCGATTTCTGTTGAGACATTCAGATGGTAGAGTCAGAATTTGGCGTAAACAGAATGAGAACATGGATCCATCATGCCTTGTTACCACTGTGCAGGCTGGAGGTGGTGTTGTAATGGTGTGGGGGATGTTTTCTTGGCACACTTTAGGCCCCTTAGTGCCAATTGGGCATCGTTTAAATGCCACGGCCTACCTGAGCATTGTTTCTGACCATGTCCATCCCTTTATGGCCACCATGTACCCATCCTCTGATGGCTTCTTCCAGCAGGATAATGCACCATGTCACAAAGCTTGAATCATTTCAAATTGGTTTCTTGAACATGACAATGAGTTCACTGTACTAAAATGACCCCCACAGTCACCAGATCTCAACCCAATAGAGCATCTTTGGGTTGTGGTGGAACGGGAGCTTCTTGCCCTGGATGTGCATCCCACAAATCTCCATCAACTGCAAGATGCTATCCTATCAATATGGGCCAACATTTCTAAAGAATGCTTTCAGCACCTTGTTGAATCAATGCCACGTAGAATTAAGGCAGTTCTGAAGGCGAAAGGGGGTCAAACACAGTATTAGTATGGTGTTCCTAATAATCCTTTAGGTGAGTGTATAAGTCAATCATATACAGTATATACAGCAAGTTATAAGATGATGTCATGCAGCTTTGTGATGTTACCCTCATGTACAGTGAACCCATGACAAAGCCTGAAAAAATGTTGATGTCTTTTCTACTAGCACAGTTTACTTTACACAAAGGTCATTATCATTGTCAGTCTAACATTCTTTTCATCTGTCTGTCTGTCTGTCTGTCTGAGGCCAGTAAAACCTTCAAACTTCCAGCATTTAAAACAATTGTCAGGCCAGCCTTTTTAAGCTTATGTTATCAAACTTTTCCAAGCTAGTTATTATTACAAATTATTCACAAAACTGTCAAATATATGAACTGTGGTAAGGTGTGGTATTGACTATTGAATTGAATATATTGAAATGGATCAAATTCAATATTGAACATCGTATTGTAATGTATTCTATTAAAAAGTTTGAATTATATTTAAATTGGCCATAATTAAAGTTATTTTGTGACAACAAAAATAACAATTCAATTATTACTTTTTGCTAACCATACATATTTAATCCTTGAAATGCAGAATACATTCCACCAGTTTCATTTTCTGATTATTCTGAGAAAAAATAATGATTAAAATGAAATTTAGTAAAAATAAAATATTAAACATTGAAAAAAGTTAACATTAAATTATTTAAAAAAAAAAATTATGAGTATATATGTGAAATATATACTAAATATCCATTTTAATTTGTTTTCTTTAAATTAAATTATTTTCAGATTTACATTTCTTATATTCAGATTTTTTTTTTTTTTTTTTAAAACAAATTTTCATGAGCTAGAATTCTATATTCAGGATTCTGTTGTAAATGTTTCTGTGTGTTGATTGGACAGATCACACAGGTGGACAGTCGTGAGTGTGTTTGCTTCAGGAATACACATTCCAGCATGTGTCTTTGTGTTTTTTGGAATGTTGTCAAGCTTAGCTGTTAAGAGCATTTTCTACGAGCAATTTTATGAATGTTCGTTATTTTATATGTGTGATATTGCACCCGCAAAATGCGACGTGACTCAATCCAGTTCGCGAGCTCCTCTCCAAATGCATTTCATGCACGAGTAATTTTGCCACATGACAAGAAATGCTGACTTGTTTGAAGAGACACACTTTTTATTATATTTTTAAGAACAGACAAAAGAAAAGACATCAATGCTTGTGTCTGATTCGCTGTTTGTTCAGAGGCGTGCAACGGAACCCTGTCTCGTGGAGTAAGTGCATGTAAAGAGTTATCACTCCTTTTTCTCTGTTTCATTCAACTGAAATCTGTTTGCAAGAATAATGTAATGAGAAAACACACGGCCAAAGCAACCCATGGCTCAAGAAGAAGCACATTAAGGTCCTGGAGTGGCCTAGCCAGTCTCCAGACCTTAATCCCATAGAAAATCTGTGGAGGGAGCTGAAAGTTCGAGTTGCCAAACGTCAGCCTCGAAACCTTAATGATTTGGAGAAGATATGCAAAGAGGAGTGGGACAAAATCCCTCCTGAGATGTGTGCAAACCCGGTGGCCAAATACAAGTCCTCTGTGATTGCCAACAAGGGTTTTGCCACCAAGTACCAAGTCATGTTTTGCAGAGGGGTCGAATACTTATTTCCCTCATTAAAATGTAATTCAATTTATAAAATTTTTGACATGCATTTTTCTGGATTTTTTTGTTGTTATTCTGTCTGTTCAAATTAACCTACCATTAAAATTATAGTCTGATCATTTGTTTGTCAGTGGGCAAACGTACAATATCAGCAGGGGATCAAATACTTTTTTCCCTCACTGTATATAGAAGATTCTTTTATCACTTAATTATTTTAATTGCTTTTTCGTTTGAAGTGCAATTTGAATTTAGAAATGTCTTTTGTTCAAGTAATCTTTCAATAAATTAATTTCATTTTTAAAACAAAATCAATAAAGCAAAAATATTCACAGACCTTGGGGGTTGACCATATAATCGGATATTGATATTTTAAATGCGATTATCATTAAAATGTTTTTTGCATATTGCCCAGCCCAAAAGGGAAGTAACATTTTTCATGAAGTAATTTTATGGAGACCCGCACAAACACGTGTACTCAATTCCATATAGCAAAATGTTACCTATTAATATTTGCATATTTGTTTGTTTTTGAGTAGTCCATGGGCATTATAAACATTGTATTTTATTGAAAAACGTAGTAAAATAGTAAATTATTTGTTTGTGGTATGGCTCAAAAATGCAAAATTTGTGAAAAATGGTTCCGACCCCTGCTGTAGAGTCTAACTAACACATTTCACCACAGATCCAAAATGTCTTTCTGACTGGAATGAGGTTTTGTTAGAAATAGATTTTTGATGCCACTGTACACAATTGTGGAGAACACAAAGAATCGCTACATTTTGAGAATGCATGTAATTTCAGTTGTTCCTGTCGCACTTTTACCTGGACTTCTGTAAAACATTGAACAATATAGAATTCTGCTCACGTGGTGATTGTTCATTTATTACGAGGATTACTATCTGTGATACTGCACATCACTCTATAAACATCCACTGTTGTTTTTACTTTTATTAGAAATCATGACTAAAAATACATGTATTTAGTTTCATGTTTCCCCTTAAGACAACAAATATGAGTCCATAAAACATGTCGTTGTTGAGCTGCCGTTAAAGAGGTAAACCCTTGAGCGATGTAGCAAACATAAATTGCTAAAAAAAGAACAAATATGAAATATAATTAATTTTATTATTAAAAATAGTAAGAATATATGACTTAATGTAGCTTATCAATATTGTTAATTTTTTTATTGTTATTTAATATTATTTATTTTTCAGAATATTAATATTATTATTAATAATAATTCATAAAAATGGTAATTCATCTTTAAATATTGTTTTAAAGCTTAGCATTTTATGTGATTATAATGAGTCTGGTTATTATTTTGTCATATCTCTGCCTAAAAACCAAAACAGACAACAGCTAAAGTGAGTTTTGGTTCAGTCTTACTCCTCTTTAACAGAATAAAAAGAACTAACTACTCTTTCTGTGTAATCTTCATGCGGTGGTTCTTTTTGTGTTTATTCATTCTATTTATTCACTAACCCCTGTCATTATGCATTATTATGCTGTCAGTGTAACCATTACTGCACACATGAGATGATACATGCAAACATGGATCTATCGCCGTTTGCTAAACCTCATTCTTTACTATGCGCAAACATGCTGATATTGTTTGACATGAGCGTATTGTGTGTGAACAGGAAGAAGGTGTTCAAACACAGAGCCGCAAAATGAAAAATGACCTACTAGAAGAAAAAAGCAGCCGTATAAATAGTCCCCCACATTACTGCTGCATTATGAGAATTAAAACATCAATCTGGTGTGTGTGTGTGTGTGTGCGCTGTTTTTTCACAGGTGTGCTCATGTGTCTGATCTGCCGTCTGGTTTCTCCGTACAGAGTCCAGAACTCCTGCTGTCTGGTTTAGAGTTTACCCATAATCACACACAAACTGAGACCAAACACATACACACGCAGGGCAGAATATCACCCTGCGGGGCAGGTGAGCACGTGTACACACACAAACAAACAAACAAACATACATACAGGGCAGAATATCACCCTGCGTGACAGGTGAGCGTGCGTGTGCACACACACATACACAAACACACATATTTAAATCTTATAGTTTTTAATAAAAAAAAAAACCCTTGGGATGGTTGAAGAAACACCTTTTATATGTTTTTGTTGACAATCTGATGTTCTCTTTCATTTTCTAAAATGAACAGAAATATTCATATTTATGTTTTCATAGCTATCAGCTGGTGTGCCGTATCCCAGCAGCCTCTAGACGTCTCTGCCAACGGTTACAAACAGGGAGTGACAAAAAAAAAATTGAGCAGCGTGCAAGCTAGGTGATCACATGACAAGAATCATCTTTTCCATTTAAATGTGGCAAAAGTGTTGTACATTCACGTCAAATCTTACTGTTTCTTAACAAGCTAACCGTGTCTCTCCAAAACATTTACACACAATAACCAGTTTTATGGTCATACTTCTTATTTGTCATTTGTTTCATTATTTATATTTGTCCATGTGCAGGTCTTTAATCAGTAAAGTGGAGCTTTTTCATACATTTCTGAGACTGGTTGCAGTAACGGAAGAAAGTGAATTTCCTGAATCTCTTCGGTGAGTGTTACTAACTTGTCAAAGATTTGGACACATCTATTCATTCTTTTACTATTTTCCACATTTGAAAATGACAGTAAAGTCATAAAAACTGTGAAATAGCAGAAACTGAAGAAATTCACATGTAGACAAGTTACATTTATCTACTAAACTCATTTAAAAAAATGTAAGCATGAAACTTAAGATAAAAACATGTTTTAAATCATGAGAGAGAATGTCCAAACTTGTATCAATATTCACAGAAATCTCTGTTTGGTTTAGACTGAATCATGAGGGAATGTGATGGAGTGTTTGTACATTTGTGTTGTAGTATGTAATGAGGTGTGTGTGTGATTATTGAACAGCGGGTCATTGTTAGTTTGTGGTAAGGGGAACAGTGATGTTCTGTTCGAAGGGCTTGACTCTTTGAACTGCTCCTGTCCAGCGTGAAGCTCCTGTTACGGCACTGAGAGACTCTGAGAACAGCAGAAAACTTTGAGCCCTGGACACACTTGTTTCATTTCAGGAGCTGTGTAGTCAAACACTTCCAGTCTGGTCCTCGTTGCAGTTTATTCTGGCCAAGTAGCACCCACCACACGGGAAGAGATGTCTGACATTTAAAACGTTGCTGTTTGTAACATGCTGCATTTACCTGAATTATGACACTTTCAGAGATTTTAAGTGTGATAAGTCTCTTAATGTCGTGTCATCTGCAAACAAACGGTGTATAATAAATCTTAAAATATTTAAGTTATTTAATATTATCTGATTACAGATTACTCAATTCAATCTTGTAGAATTTTGTTATAAAATTTAAATGCATAAATCTTAAAATCTATTTATCAATTATTAAATTGTTACTAGTACAAATGTCCATTCCTAATATCAAAAATGCTAATTTTTTTATATCTGTGAGGCAATGGTAATTTCAGATATCTTTAATGTGATAACCCCCACCCATAAGCGCTGCCCATACAGTTTCAAACAGTTCTCTGGCTCATGCCGCGAGCATCACAGATGCGACGTGCGAGCCAAGAAACTCCCCGCTAAGAGCGGGAAGCTTTATGAAAGTGGCGCGCGTGCCTATTACAATGTATGCACCCCCACCCGTAAACACTGTCGATACAGTTTCAAACATTTCTCCAGCTCATGCTGCGAGCATTATGGAGATAGCACGCATGCCTGTAATCTCACACGCACCCCTGCACTCGGCACTCAACAAAGCTGCTCAGCGCGCGCCCGCGCTTCTGAGAGCTATAAGCTCAGTGTTAGTGCTATCCCCCAGCCAAAATATTTTGTGCTATCCCCCAGCCAAAATATCTCTTTTCTGGGAATAGTGCTAGACTCAGTGCAAATGACGGCGCGCCTCTCATCAGAGCGCGCGCTCGCTATTCGTTGCCTTGCAACATCATTCAGAGCGGACGCGCACGCCCCGGTCAAACGATTTCAAAGGATGCTCGGTCTCATGGCCTCGGCATCAGCTGTACTCCAGCTAGGATTGTTGCACATGCGTCCTCTCTAACGCTGGCTCAAGAGCCGTGTCCCCACTCACGCGTGGCGCTCGGGCCACTTTTTAATCAGAGCGAATCACGGCTGTATAAAAGCCCTGACGCCCTGGAAAGCCGTCGACTGGTATCAAACCGGCGTGAGTCTGGACGTGAACACACGGAGAAAAATTATCACGACAGATGCCTCCAAAATAGGATGGGGGGCCCTTTACAAGGGCAGGCCTGTCTCCGGCTTTTGGTCAAACCCGGAAAAGTGCCTACATATAAACTGTCTGGAAATGAAAGTGGTCGCCTTGGCTCTCAGAGCCCTGCTTCCGTACCTGAAAAACGAACACGTCCTGGTCCGAACGGACAACATGACGGTAGTATCGTATATAAATCGCCAGGGTGGACTCAGGTCCAGCTCCCTGCACTCTATGGCCGGGGAGCTCATCTTATGGTCACAGCACAACCTGCACTTGCTGAGAGCAGCGCATGTGCCAGGCGTCCTGAACCAGGGAGCGGACATGCTGTCCAGAGACAAAGTTCTCCCAGGGGAATGGTCTCTCCACCCCCTGACGGCTCAGTGGTTATGGCAAACCTTTGGCGAGGCAGAGGTCGACCTCTTCGCCTCCAGGGAAAATGCGCACTGCCCTCTTTTCTTCTCAAAAAGTACGGACGCGCTCCCCCAAGTCTGGCCGAACAGCCCCTTGTATGCTTTTCCCCCGATCGCGATGCTACCTCAGGTCATCAGTCGGATCAGAGAAGTGAAATGTGCAGTGCTCCTGGTAGCCCCACTCTGGAAGAACCAGATGTGGATTCCAGAACTGATGCAGATGATTCAATCTGCCCCATGGCCGATTCTGTTGAGGCTGGACCTCCTCAGGCAGGCCAACGGGATGATTCCCGCCCCGATCTGTGGTCCCTTCATGCATGGCCCCTCAACGGGTTCCCGAGAACCTCCCCAGTGGAGTGTTGAGAACCATCACTGAGGCGCGAGCACCCTCTACGAGGCGCTTATATGCCCAAAAGTGGAAAGTGTTCAGTGACTGGTGTGATACCAAGAGCTTGAACCCCAAATCGTGTGAGATACCAAGTGTACTCGCCTTCTTGCAAGAGCTGCTGGAGGCACACCCTCCACGCTCAAAGTCTATGTGGCTGCCATAGCGGCGTCACACAATCCTGACAAGGGACGCTCATTAGGGAAAAACGACCTAATCATTCGTTTCCTAAGAGGCGCTAGGAGGATGAACCCTCCTCGCCCCCCCTCGGTGCCGATCTGGGACCTGGCCACGGTCCTGGACGCACTCAAGAGTGCCCCATTCGAACCTCTCCGAACCGTGCACCTTAAACAGCTCTCGCTCAAAACTGCGCTTTTGCTGGCGCTCGCCTCAGTCAAGAGAGTGGGTGACCTGCACGCGCTGTCATCAAGCGCTGCTTACCTGGAATTTGGACCTAACGACTGCAGAGTTGTCCTTAGGCCAAAGCACGGGTATATTCCTAAAGTGCTCTCCACACCCTTCAGAGTACAGGTTATATCTCTGGCAGCGCTATCGTCTCCAGCAGATTGAACCTAAAGAACTCTCATGACGGGGCGCCTAATATATAGCCCTAGCCACGCCCATCTTGGCGGGCTTTGAGCGTGCGAGCGCGAAGCGCACGCCCATTGGTCGTGCGTTCAGAGTCGCCCCGCCATTGGTTCGAGCAAGTTGCCGCAGCACAGCCAATGACCGAGCTGCCTCGCTCATTGCTGTCTGCTGTGCAGCTGCAATGCGTTTTACATAAAGACTTCAATATTTCTCGAGAAACTGAGTTTTCCCATAGCGTAAGCTACTTACGCAATACTCGTTCCCTCCTCTCAGGGAACCGAGGTTACGTTAGTAACCGAGTCGTTTTGCTAAGAAGCTGCTGCTGAAAAAAGATTCTGTACCAACTATTTATATTCCCTCTGCACCTCCAGAAAAAGTAAGTGTAACGTTTTGTTAACCTTTATATTAATCTTTGCAAATCGCTTGCACGCTTCACAATGAATGTGGCTAATGTTTACACTCAGGGTACATTACGGCATGTTTTCCATAACGTTACGATGTTCTCAATATAATTCATAATCCCACGTTTATAATGAACAACGAGTTATGGTTATTGTGTTATTAAAAACTGTGTACGCAGGTGTTACAGTTAACATGGTAACACTAAGTTACACCTGGTTTACTTGTATGTTACTGATTAAGAAGTAATGTCAAAAAAACAGTTATACGGAGAATAACTCCAGAACGGAGGGGCGGGGTGACCAAAGCTCATTATCATTTGAAGTCATATGCTCTGAAACGGCGTGCTGAAAACAGCTGTTTTTGAGCAGGTAAAATTAGTGTTTTCTTAAAATACTAATGAGAATTTTTAATAAAAGTATATTACAAAGTTTTCATTTAGACCCTAAAGATTCATATTAACTTGTACAAAAATGGCATTATATGACCCCTTTAATCCTTAATTTCAAAAATGTTATTTCAACTACAAAAATGAACACTGTAGGGTATCTAGGTTCAGGTTTGGGGAATGTACAATTAATTTTAATGATCGTAATCAATGATTAATCATACGGTTTGAACCAGATAACAATACATACCAAATTGCCCCAAAAAGGGTTTATATAGTCCAAGAGTCTGCTTCAAATATATATAGATAATTAAACACAACGAATTATAATTAATTAGGAATATACATCATATGCAGACAGGCTATATTAATTTTCGGAACACCTTAAGGGAATTGAACCGTATCGCGACCAACCAGTTCGTCCGCCGAACCACTTTGCTCGATATTCTTGATCAATTCTCCAGAAGGTTTATTCTTAGTATAAGCTTACTTAATCAAAGCACGTTAACTTACTTTGATAATATCAGCTCGTAGCTTTAGATCGCACATTACAGAGGCTTTGTTTTATGACCAACAAACACAGACAATCAAGCATATAATTGGGTTTAATACAAGGAACTAGGATATATCACTACACTTAACAAACAAACATTTAACATATAACATAAAATAAACAAAGTAAACACAGTAAGGGAAAATAAAGAGATTGTTATAGGTATAGCTAACTTATTTCCACAGTTAACCTTTCAGAGCCAGCACGGAAGTTACACACTGTAACGCATTTGAATTTCAATGAAATAATACTTGCACAATGGACCTTTGTGTCAGCTGAGCAAGACTGCGTGTATGTTGTGTCCTCGTGGCGTCCTTGAGATGGGCTTTCTGTCGGTGTTTCCAGAGCGTGGATTGCTCGCGGAAAGTTCAAAGCACCTTAAGAGTAACTGTTGGAGAGTTGCAGAGTTCCGGAGAGTTGAAATGTTCAGGAGAGTCCGAGGGAGGAGAAGGGAGCCGGGGTGAGGGAGAGAGAGGGTCCGAAGAGGTCCAGAATCGGGGTAAGAAAGGAAAGAGTTGAAGTGGGAGCAGCAAAAAAAAAAGAGGAGGTGGGAGCAGCAGAAGAGGCGGAGGAGGGAGCAGCAGAAGAGAACGATTCAATGCCGGAGCCTAACTTTTAAGGCAGGGAGGTCACACCTCCTTTGGGAGAAATGACCCAATGAGGCTCCTTTGTTTTGGGCGCGAGATGGTTTCTTTGTCCTGTCAAGGCTCTTCATTTGCATAATTTACGACCGTAAAGGCTTTTGGGTTGAATCACTCAAAAGACAGTAAAACATAGCAGAATACCTTTTAATGTACCCTTATATTTATATTCAGCTAGGACAAGTCGTAAGGTTTAATTTGATACCAAGAAACGTGTATTTGGTACTCTTAAAAGTGGATATACACCCTTAGGCTTTTTATTTAAGCCCCCAGAGTTTAACTAACACAACTTACAATTTTAACTAGTTTGATCTCAATCAGAAATACACAGGCATACTGGGATAAACATATTTCCTTCAAAATAAGCCCTTCTGGGTTTTAAATGAAAGACACACATTTTTACGTTCAAAGTCTCCCCTTCCTTTTCCACATGGTAAGGCACTAGGGTGTGGGGCGAGTCACATGGGTAGGGGGTTTTAGAAGGCACGAGGATTCTCTGTCAATAGCGCATTATACTCCCCAGACTAGCTGGCGCTATTTCAGTGATTTAGATAAGGTTTAACAGTGTGTTCATTGTATTCAGAATCGATGAGTCCATGATTCTCCTTCATTCTCTACAACACTTACTAGTGCAAGCATAATTACTGATATTAAAAATAAGCATCTTCACTAGGAAATCTGAACTGCAGGTATCTATAATGTATATCCTTCATGAGATTAAATGTCAAAAGGTATTGCCATAATCTGTGGACAATATGTGTCTTAATGAATGTATATCTGTTGTTTTATCATTGTCATGTCTTTTTGTGAAATGTTTTGCTTAAAATGTTCTGACTGTTCAAAAGTAACAAGTACAGATGATTTCACATACAAAACCTCAGAAATAGGATCAGCGGATAAAGCTCAGAAACAAAGCAGAATGTACAGTTCTGTTTGTGGAAATCTATTTTGTTTTCTGCTACTTGCTTCAAATGAAACCTGAATATTTTTGGTATATTTGATATAATGAACCTGGCAAATCCAGTGACTTGTGTTTTATCAGTCCGGTATTTTGTCAACCCAACTTTGTTTCCAGTCGGACTGATTAAAGAAAAAACCTGTATGGGCTTACTCTTGGAAGTTGTGTAAAGCTGGCCAATCAGATTAGAGCTTGCCAAATTCAGAAAGTGCTTTCCAGTTTCCTGTGCAGTATTTGTGGCCTGAAGCTGATTACTTGCAGTGTAAGACTATGTTGAAAAAGAAATATGAGGCCACACGCTTGTCCTTAAAGTCACATTGACCTCTGACCGCTCTCTCTCGCCCCCCTCAGTGTGCAGATGTTGTTTGTGTATGTGTTGTGACTGATTATGTCTTTGTTTCTTTGCTCTTTCTGGAAGTGGAGGAGAGTTGAGGACGTACTGGGACTTCAAGCAGGCCGCAGCGTCGTATCAGCAGGCCTGGACGCAGCTGCGACTGCAGGCTTTCTCGCAGTGGAGCCGCAGCCCGCGAGAACTGCTGCTGTTTCATTAATACCACAGATACAGTGCATTCAGAATGTATTCAGACCCCTTCATTTTTTTCCCACATTTTGTTATGTTGCAGTCTTATGCTAAAATGCTGTAAAAAAAAAAAAAAAAAAATCACATTAATCTACCCTCCATATCCCATAATGACAAAGCAAAAAACAGATTTTTGATAACTTTGCAAATTTATTCAAAAGAAAAAAATGAAATATCACATTGACAGTATTCACACCTTCGATTGGGTTAAAGTCTGGGCTCTGGCTGAGCCACTCGGGGACATTCACAGAGTTGTCCCTAAGCCACCCTTGCATTGTCTTGGCTGTGTGCTTGGGGTCATCGTACTGTTGGAATGTGAACCTTCGGCCCAGTCTGAGGTCCTGAGTGCGCTGTACTAGGTTTTAATTAAGGATATTTTTGTATTTTGCTGCGTCAAGATTTTCTTCAACCTTGACCAGTCCCAGGCGCTAAAAAACACCCTTACAGCATTTCGCTACCACCACCATGCTTCACCGGTTGTGGTTTCCTCCAGACATGATGCTTGGAATTGAGGTCAAACAGTTCAATCTTTGTTTCATCAGACCAGAGAATCTTGTTCTCACAGTCTGAGGGTCCTTTAGGTGCTTTTTGTGACTTGCACTGAGGAGACACTTCCATCTAGCCACACTGGCATAAAGCCCAGATTGGTGGAGTGTTGCAGTGATGGTTGTCCTTCAGCAAGTTTCTTCCATCTCCACACATGATCTCTGGAGCTCAACCAATCTCTCTTACCAAGGTCCATCTCCTCCGATTGCTCAGTTTGGCTGGGTGGCCAGCTCTAGGAAGAGTCCTGGTTGTTCCAATCTTCCATTTAAGATTTATAGAGGCCACTGTGCTCTTGGGAACCTTCAATGCAAATTGAAAAAAAAAATTTTCAGCTCCTCAACCCAATCCTGTCTCTGAGCTTTGCAGGCAGTTCCTTTGACCTCATGGCTTGGCTTTTGCTCAGATATGCATTTTCAGCTGTGAGACATTTATATAGACAGGTTTGTGCCTTTCTAAATCATGTCCAATCAATTGAATTTGCCACAGGTGGACTCCAGTGATAGTGTAGAAACGGGAAATGGGATGCACCTGAAGTCAATTTCAAGTGTGTGAATACTTATGTCAATGTGATATTCTAGGCCATCAATGTTTACCAAGGCCATAAATATCACATCACTGTTGCTATTGGTAAAGATGTGATAAGTATGTTGACTGTCTTTGTTTTACCAAGTGCTGTATGATCAAACAGGACTGTTGAAGGAACAGTTAAGCCAAAAATAAGTTCTGTTATCATTCTATGGCTGAGGGTAAGATTTTCAGTGAATTAATTTCACAAGACTTTGAATATAATGCACCATTTGTATTGGACAACTTTTAATGGTGCTTTTTTGTTGTTCTTTTTGGAGTTTGAAAGCTATTTCAAGTTGTTTGCTTTTTATTTTAATATTCAGAAATGGATACAGGGTAAGTCATAATAAATCATCTTGATGAACAAATTTGTTTGGTTTTGTTTTTATTGGTGAGGTCATCCAGCTACCTTACCTTTCAATTATCTTAAATATATAATTTACAGGGGAAAAATACATATAAATTAAAACAATTAAAGTAAGTATATGTTGTCATTTTCTTTAAGCATCTGTAGTAATACTGCAACACCATTCACAAAAAAGAGAATATTAACTAACAGAGTCATTCTAATATTTCAGAGCACAATATAATGCGTGACACTAAAGGTATGTGATTATGTCACAAATGAATCTTTCATCCCGTTTCCAACCTCAGATCAATCGAGCAAGTCCAAAAGAAACTGAAGCATTGCGTGATGTGTGGGATGGGCGGGAAGATGCAAAGATCTTAATTTCCAAACGTATTCTCTCCGCTGTATGCCACATACAAAAAGCCGTCTTCATCTTTTTCTTTCTCGTACAGTTGTCCCATCGTCAGACTGAAACAATAACAATGAACATAAACACTTGTTAAATAAATAAAGATTTATCTTTGAGTAACTTGCACTTCTTTAAAGTTAACTTCTTAAAGTAATTATTAAAATTACTTTGTATAATTTTTTTTATAAGATTACACTGCTGATTTCCTCATGAGAAAAGTAATCACAAAACTCATTACTTTGAAGTTATTTTTTAAAACGCCTCATAGAAAAGCCCTTTTTTTATTTTTTTTTTGGTAAATACATGCAACAAATTCCTCCTAAGTCATCCACTCTGCACTACATGTGTAGTGGTGATGTGTGGTTTCTCCCACAATGACATGTTAGAGAGCACACATCCTACAGCCGTCACAGAAAGTAAACAGACATGAATATCTGTGTGGTGGTGGTGTAGTGGTCTAAGCACATAACTGGCAATCTGGTAATCAGAAGGTCGCTGGTTCGAGCCCCACTGCCACCACCATTGTGTCCTTGAGCAAGACACTTAACTCCAGGTTGCTCTGGGGGGATTGTCCCTGTAATAATTGCACTGTAAGTCGCTTTGGATAAAAGCATCTGCCAAATGCATAAATGTAAATGTGATTGCGTTCAATACTTTTGGGGGTATGGAGGGCCAAAGTGCTCAAAATAAAAAAAAGGCTTAAATAATTAAATATGACGTGCTGATAACCGTAAGCCTGAAAATGAAAAGACACGAAGTTTGAGCTAACATGAAAAGTTAACCCAAAGATACACCTAAAATGAAATGGGTGCAAACTAGTGCTAGAATGTAGTATGTATGAAATGCAAGGGATATTTTTATTATTTATATTTAAAAAAAAACCTTATGTAATTATGTACTATGATTTCTTTAAATTAAATAACTTAATAAATATTTTGAGTAATTTGGCCTCCGTATGGGAGCAACTGTATGCAGGTACAGTAAATAACTGTAAACAATTATAAATGTATTAATTATTGTAAATAATAATTTGGCAACGTGGCTGTTTGGTTGAAATTATGGTTCCTCTGAAAGCCTTAAATTGTTTTTATTATTTTCCTTTTCACTTAGAGCAAGATCCATTTTTTTTTAGCGATTGAATATCCGTAAAAGGCTAAAAAATATTGTTCTGTAACCTGAATAAATACTGTACATTTATGATCTGAGATTGTCACTTATCCTGCTGGGTTGTGCAATGGTTTGTGTGTTTTCCTGTAATCCACTGTAAAGAACATGTTTGAGCCAAGTGTATTTGACAACACAGGTGTTGGGGTAAAGGGGGATTTCGGAGGATTTAAATAAAGGATATTGGGTGTGACTGTCACATCACTGGTCGACACAGCAGGTGTGCCGGCAGGAGCCTCCTTCACTCATATACAGAAACCTGACGCTGCATAGCTTTAGTTACAGGACAATCACATGAATTGCATTAAAAACGTTAACACTAGAACATGTTGGGTTAAAAATAATCTCGTCCTAGCAAATGCCATTTAATATCATAGGTGTATACAGACCCCCTTCGGCAAATGAAACATTTTATGATCAACTGAAATAAATCCTGAAAGAGTGCATTCACAATAATTCTTATGGGGAACTTGAATTGGGTAGATAAGTTAAAGGGAAGATTTACAAATAATTACAGACAAATATCACTTAGATCAGTTAATAAAAGTTCCAACAAGGATTGCAAAACTCTTAAGTACACAATTAGATCTTATATTCACTAATAAACCAGAAAGAATAACTAAAAGTTATAACTTGATTACTGGTTTATCAAAACATAATTTAACCTTGGTTGCAAATGAAATCAACAAAAAACAGATTCAAAAATACTTAAGTAACTTAAGTAAATGTATTTCATTGTATATCTAAAGGTAAGCAAGTTGCATTTGACAACGAAATGTCTAGTTTGATATGGGATGATATAATATCTTCTGGGAGCTATGATCTGGCTTTAACACATTTATTTGTAGAATTACATCTGGTAGGGAATGATTACCATCTGGTAAGGGTTCAGAAAAAATTCAAGAACTAAAGTAATTTACCCTGGTTTAACGAAAACTTGTGGAAATTGATGCAGAATACAGATTCAGCATTAAGGAAAGGTATTAAGTCTGGAAGGGACACAGAATTGTTGACTTATAAAGGCTTGAGGAATAAAGTTATTCAAGAACTTAGAGTTGCTAAATCTCATTTTTATCTTCATGTAATGAATAAGGTAATTATCTTTTAGGAGATTTACAGCTAGTTTGATAAAAAAAAAAAAAAAAAACTTTAAAAATTGCAGCAATGGCAAGGTTAAGATCAGGTTATGACCAACGAGATACACATGAACTGAGCAAAGTCATCAACTCCTTAAGAAACTCTAAATGCAGAGATGCTTTTCAATTTGATACCATGCTTGTTAAAAAACAAAGATATTTTCACTCCCACTATTACTCATCTAATTAATCTGTCAAAAATACAGTACTTTTCCTAGTGACTAGAAAAAAGCCATTTTTTAATATGGAGACCGCCACGAGGCCAGTAACTATAGACTCATTAGCATACTGCCAGTACTTACAAAGGTTGCTATGAAAGTTGTCATTAAACAACTGACAACTTATCTTAATACAATTTTGGTTCACATCATATGCAGTTTGGCTTTAAAACAAATCCTTACACTGTAACAGCTACCTTAAACCTGACAGAGCAAATAAAACCTAGGCTTGACAAAGGAGTAGTTGGTACTGTAATTTTAGACCTGCGTAAAGCATTTGATACAGTTAATCATGATGTTCTCATTTCTAAACTTTCAAAGTTTAATTTTTCATCTAGAGCACTGGCGTGGATGTCTTCATATTTATCTAATAGGACTCAATGTGTTAAAGATGCACGGTCCAGCAACATGAAGTGCACAATGGGTGTACCTCAAGGATTGGTCTTAGGCTCCCTATTATTTAGTCTGTATATTAATGACCTTCCACAACAGTGTCATGGAATTGAAAATATCACACAGTCGCTTGATCAATCAAGTCTTAGATTGAACATTAGCAGGTATGTTATTTTCCAAAAACAAATGAGCAGCCTCCTAATGCTAACATTTCAGTAAGGGTGATAAGATTTATATAGTTACTGAAATTAAAAATATTGGTTTAATAATGGATCCAAATCTTATTTTTAAGAATCATGCCAAGAAAACGATCAAATCCATTAAATACAACTTAGCAAATTTTAGACAAATTAGAAACTGTCTTTGTGTGGAAGTAGCCACACAAAGACATTTATGCATGCTACAATACTTTTCCATATGTCTTATTGTATTACATGTTTTGGCAGGCTGGAGAAACAGTGATTAAACAACTAGAATCCTTGTACAAACAAACCTTTAAAATTCTGAATAAAAATCAAATTCAATAGCATCACTGTAGGATACTGGAAAACATTGTCTTTGAGAATTTTAGACTTTTCTCAAATCTGTCTTGTAAATGGTTTGACCCCTCCTACATTTACATGACTATTTACTTTCATTCAGAAAACTCAGTAAAATCCACAAGAATCTCTTCTGTAAGAGACTGTACTATACCCTTTGTCCGCTCTGCCTCTAGACAGTCAGCTTTCTCTGTGAAAGCCACAACTCATTGGAACGCCCTAGATGACATAAAGACTTCTAGTTCTATTAGTAGTTTTAAAATCAAACTGAAAAATCTGCTAAAAACACTCAACTTTGTAACCACTGATTATATACGTTTTACTTGACTTTGTCTTATATCTGTTTTGCTTGGTATTCAAATGTTCTTGTGTTTAATCTGTCTATACCTATGGAGCTGACAAGGTGTATGTATGTGTGATATATTGTGTGTAATTTGTATTATTTGTTTTGTCTTATTTGTCCAGTTTCCTTAGTGTTGTTCTGTTACTGTGCGGATGCCAGGGGACTGCAGATGAAATGTAGCCTTAGGCTAAATCTGGTACAATGCATCAAATGGAAACATTTATGTTTAATATTGTACATGGTCCCTTATAAATAAATAAATGTCATGTTATTCAGACAGGGCTATTTGTGCCTTGCAAAGTACAAATAGTCATTTATCCCTGAAGTGCTTCATTATTTCAACCCTCTAATTGTAATCTAATTACTTAAAGTCAAAAAGTAGAACTTGCACACTTACTCACTGTTCCAACAATAATTATAATCAAAAAATGATTCGTATAACGAGTCTTCGTATTTATTCGTATAATCGAATAATTAGTGTTCTTCAGATCAACACAAGAAACTTTGTGATGTTAATTAGTTTCCAGCCTACACCTCAAAAGAAAAGCTTGCCTGTTAGTCAGTTTCATAGAATCAGTATGATATGTAAAACAAAAGATAAATATGATCAGCAGGCTGATACTTTATTTCAAAGGTTCAGAGAGAGGACATTTAGTGAGGATTGGATAAAACAAGTGAAATATGGGAAGGGAGGAAAATATACGAATTGATGATGGGTTAACTGGGATTAAAAGACTTTCTTCCACGGTGTCTTGTATTCTCCATTAGGTTGCGTTTTCAAGGATAGAATTAGAAAACACTGACATGTTATTGACACTGACCCATATCTTAAGAATATTTTCGGAACATTGGTACGTTCTTAAGTTAATAAACTGGAGGTAATTATAAGTCGGGGCCTTGTGACAATGACCCGAAGCATACTGCGAAAGCAACCAAAGAGTTTTTTAAGGGAAAGAAGTGGAATGTTATGCAATGGCCAAGTCAATCACCTGACCTGAATCCGATTGAGCATGCATTTCACTTGCTGAAGACAAAACTGAAGGGAAAATGCCCCAAGAACAAGCAGGAACTGAAGACAGTTGCAGTAGAGGCCTGGCAGAGCATCACCAGGGATGAAACCCAGCGTCTGGTGATGTCTATGCATTCCAGACTTCAGACTGTAATTGACTGCAAAGGATTTGCAAACAAGTATTAAAAAGTGAAAGTTTGATTTATGATTGTTAATCTGTCCCATTACTATTGGTCCCTTAAAAAGTGGGAGGCACATATACAAACTGTTGTAATTCCTACACCGTTCACCTGAATTGGATGTAAATACCCTCAAATTAAAGCTGAAAGTCTGCAGTTAAAGCACATCTTGTTCGTTTCATTTCAAATCCATTGTGGTGGTGTATAGAGCCAAAAAGATTAGAATTGTGTCAATGTCCCAATATTTATGGACCTGACTGTAAATGTATTTTTTTTTTAATCATCCTAATACAAGTATAAAAAAATTACATCAAGGGTGTGATTAGTTGTAATACAAGTAATGTCATTTCTTTTTTTAAATATCCATGCAGTTTGGGATATGTAGGTAAACAAGGAGATCTATGAAGATTAGAATAGGAGAACATCGTAGTAATATACACACTTGTAATGTTAACAGCCCTGCGGCGATGCACTTTCAGAGGTTGAAACTCACAGTTTCTTAGATACTGGTGTATAGAGAGAGTCTAGGTGAGGTGGTGAAATAGAAAACCTATTTCTCCGTAGAGAAACTTTTTGCATAGATTTTTTACGGACACTTCCAAATGGTCTAAATGGCGATTTTAACATAATATACTTTGTTTAGATTTGTGGTTTTGATGAATCTGTGTAAAAAAAATGTTTTATTATGGTGTATCTTTGAAGAGTGGATTAGGATATCTATATTGGAGCACTGTGGATATATGTGCATGTGTTGAGGAGATGTACAGTATATGTGTATATAATATGGAGACTTAGGTATATGTATGTTTGTATATGTGTGGATGTGTGTGTGTATATATATATATATATATATATATATATATATATATATATGTGTGTGTGTGTGTGTGTGTGTGTGTGTGTTTATATATATTTAGATTTATGGATGTAAAAATTATATTAGAATTTCATTTTCTGTTAATGCATGATTTTCTGTGAAGCTGCTTTGTGTTATGAAAAGCACTATACAAATAAAAATGACTTGAATCGATGTATATGCACAGAATACATGATCTTTTGGTGAGGACTATGATGTATTAATTTGATTTAGATGTCTATTTGAACCATGTTTATACAAGTATCTGTGTTGTCTACATCTACCCTGGGAGATCTGAATGGGTGGAGTCATTAACACCAATAGCTAGCACCTGCGGGAACCATGAGATGTTTGGCTTTAAATTGACATCACAAAGTTTCTTGTATTGTTCTGAAGGAAGACTTGTTATACAAGTTGAAATGTTAAAAACATGGTTTTGGATTAAAATGACTGTTTTCTTTAAGTTAAATGAAGTTATTTTTACTCTGCACCTTACAAAGTTTGTTTTTGGTTTGCATGTGTTCTTACAAACACAGTATGCAAAATGGCAATACAAAATAAAAAGGACTGATTTTTAAATGTACTTTGACTTGTATTCAAACAATACAATATTATGATAATAATGTTTTAACATTTTATTTTACCTTTATTTAACCAGACAAGTCACTTAAAGGAATAATTCACCCAAACATAAAAATGATCTCATCATTTACTCACCCTCATGCCATCCCAGATGTGTATGACTTTCTTTTTTCTGCTGAACACAAATGAAGATTTTTAGAAGAAGATTTCAGCTCTGTAGGTCTATACAATGCAAGTGGATGGTGATCAGCCCTTTGAAGCTCCCTTGTAAACAAATCATGCTACACTTCCTGTTGTATCGCATAAGTTCTCGCGTGAACATGCCAACATCACGCAAGAGGCTGCATGTACTGCCAGCATGAAAGCACTGAAGAGGGACCGGAAGTTGACCTGTTTCTCAACCAAAGCGATTGTAGCACTTAATTTAACCCCTGGTGTCGAATGGATTACTTTTACTATGACTGTCTTCATTTGTTTTCAGCAGAAGTAAGTCAAACACATCTGGGATGGCATGAGGGTGAGTAAATTATGAGAGAATTTTCATTTTTGGGTCAACTATCCCTTTAAGAACAAAATTCCTTTTTTACAATAACAGCCTGGCAGGAGGACAACAACCTACTAAACACCAACTACGTACAATACATGAAAAAACACTAAGACACAAAAAAGGATCATTCAAATATCCAAAACACACAATTGCTGACATAAAATGTACTTATAGGCAAGACCATCCAAAACAAATCTAAAATGCTTGTTAATAATTGTTTAAAAGCTGAGAAGAATACATTTTCACTCATTTCTGCAAATTATTCCAGTCCCTCGGAGCAGCAAAATTAAAAGCAAAACATTCAGAAGGATATAGTTGGATGATCCGGTTGAATTTATTGTGACACGTTGTAACATAGTTTGAAGATAAGCTGGCGTCAAACCTAGCCAGGTTCTATAAATAAACGTATCAGATGGGTCTCTGGAATACTTGATTCTGATTGGTAAATGGCACCATCCAGTGGTCAGATATTGCTCTGTAACAACCGCACGTCCACTTATCAGACCAGTCATTCCATCTGTCCTGCATCTCAGATCACTGTGTGATCTCTACAAGTAATCTAATAAAATAAGTTTATCTCAAATCAATGTTTCATGTGCATTTATATATTTATTTGGCAAGTACTCTTGCAATAGGCTGAATGAGGTTAGTAGCCATGTAATAAGCGAGATAATGTACAGTCAGACGGTTGTTATCGCAAAATAAACCCCTTCAGGGTGATACAAGTGTCCTCTGCCTCCTGATCACCCTGTCGTGTTTATTGCGCGACAACAACTGACTGACTTTACATTATCCCTTACATCTACCAGTGGAGTTCTCACCTACTGTGTAAGGAAGACCAGTTTCTAACAGAATATAGAAGACAATGATGCATTCTACAGGGAACATTGATGCCAAATTTAATGGCAGCATGATATAAAACATCTAAACGTTCAAGAGCGCTTTTGTGTGCACATCTGAACACCACATCTCCATTATCAAAAAAGGGGGGAATAGTTGTCTGAAAAAGTTATTTCTTAGCAGAAGTGTTAAAGTCTAGACATCAGCTGGCTTTGACTTCCTTCACCTTTGTAAATTTGTAAGGTGTGTAATAAAGGACAGAGTGCTGTCGAGCCAAATCCCAATATACTTAAAGGAAGCAACAGTCTTTTATACAAATGGTGGTAGTAATAATGCTTGGACATGATTTGTTCCTTCCAAACCACTTTACTTTTGTTTTCGAGCTGTTCAAAACAAGATTCAAATCAGAATCAAATGAAGATCCTGCAGAATGTAAGATCGTACCATCTGCATTGGAATGAATATTAGTATTCATATTACCAGTAACAGGATACATTTTATTAATAGAAATTATACGAAGAGTAGTGGCTGAAAATAGAGAACTGAGGAACACCCCTGCTGATAGCCAATACATCGTAATCTAGACATCAAAATGTTTTACTTTGAAGGCTTCATAAATGTCATTAAGAACATTTACAACAGCAGTGATACAACTAAATGTGGGATGAAAACCAGATTGCAGATTACTTATTAAGTAGTGTCTCCATCACTTTTACAACACATTGTAGAACCAGTATTGGCTGATAAAATTTGGATTTGTTTTGTTGCCACTTTTACATAAAAGATATGATACAATAGCCATTTTCCTGGTTTTAGGTATTTCTGCTGTGAGGAAAGATAGGTTAAAAATGCAGATAAAGAGAGCTGCATTAATGGATGCACCACCTTTGAAAAAGAAAGGATCAAAGGCATCTGACTGATCTGCTGGATTTTAGGGTAAAGTTTAACCCTCTGGGGTCGACGGACGCGCCAGCGCGTCCTGCTGGATATTTTCGGCATTACAGCAGAAACAACTTAAAATACTCCGTCATTTTTGGGTATACAGATAAGTGTAAGACATCATTAGAGACTATAAAGGGTCTACTTATATTTGTGTACACTCACAATAACAACAAAATCTTGTGCTTTTGTAAAATAAAGAAAATAAAAAGGGTGAGCTTTCAGCAGTCTCTGTCTCCACGAGCATATTTCAGAAACACGTCACAAAAATGAACTGAAACTCCGGGAATACTTATCACACAAACATGAAACATATGTCTAAAGAAAGCTTAAAATGTCTACTTTTAAATAAAACTATTCCAATTTAAAACAAATATTCTCCTGCAGTGCAATCTGTTTGAAACAAAGCGATGTACAGTTTTTACTGGTCTATCTCATTATCTGTAATGTGATCCCATCCACCAGCAGAGCGAGCCATTCATACGCTAATGTATTGAGACGATCAATGCAAATGTACACGCCCCCGACTGTGAGGTTGTAAACACATTTAATTCATTTTTCTGCGTGTTTGCAATGATACACAGGCAACTGTGAGGTTTGATTTAAACACATTTCATTCATTTTTCTGCGCGTTTGCAACAATACACAGACGAGAAAGCTCCAGGATATTATGGAAGATTTAACATTTTCCTCAGAAGAAGAGCGGGACTCCGATGAACGTTTGTATTTTGAAGAGAGATTTGATCCAGCTGAGGATACAATTTCAGACAAGTAAGTCAATTTGTTTTCATTAGTTGACATGCTATTTTATATATACATGTACATGTAAATTGTATGCTGTATGATATAAATATGAGTAAAGTCTTTATGTAAAGAAAATATATAGTCAGATTACTTTTAACTTAAAACTTGATTTTGATCATTAAGTCTCCTCACATTCATTCTCCATCCCTGATTAATAGGCCCAGGGGAGGGTCTTTGTGTCCTTGGGAGTGAAATACATCCCTATTCATGATAGTTCATGCCTCCTCGCATATTACCTATCAACACTAAAAGTGTCTTACAAAAGTTCAATTACTATATTGTTTTGTATGAATGAGTGATCAGGATGGTTTTCACAACATTTTGTAACAAAAACTCTAGGCTACAAGATCCAGTTCTCAAAAGTCTTGTGGACAAATGTTTAGTATGTGTTATATGACCTTATTTCAGAGACTTAACATTTTTGTTTTTTCAAAAACCATGCATTATGCAAAACATTATTTTCTCAAAAATACAAACATGTACATGCATGTTACTCACATATTATTGTTGCCCAGTTTGTGCTGAATACAGTATAATTAGACTTTAGCCATTAATATGTTTTTAAGCAACTGAAAAAAAGCACAAATGTCAAGGCATGACAAAATTTCTCCAGGGCCCAAAATACCCTCAGACCCCAGAGGGTTAATCAACAAATTTTGCACCTGAAACTCTGTGATGGGTTGCAAAGAGAAATTGAAAGCAGAAGAAATCAAACTAAGAACTTTTTGCCAACAGTACTACATTATGCCTTTAGATCCACAAAGTGATAAATGACTTATGCCAATTAAAAAGATCTACAAACATTTCTTTATCTGTAATGACTACATCCTCATGTTAAAGTGTTGAGGTTGTCTGCGACAAAGAGGATTCTTTTCCAACTCCCTAACAGTGTTCCAGAATGTTCTCAAATTAGATAAACCATAAGACAATTGCTTCTTTATGTACACTGCTTAAGCCATTCTAATGGCTTGGGTATTTTAATTTCTATGCTGTCTAAATGAAAACCAGTCCGTTTCGATTTTGAGTGATGAGCTTTGCCCAAAATAGAATTTTTGTATAATGAAGTAAATGTATTTTTTTTTCTTCTAAAATTGATGCTTGCAACAATTGAGAAAGGGCCAATTTAAGACCAATAACAATCTGATGAGTTTAAATAGCAAGGCAATGTGAAACATTGTATGGATGTTAAACAGATGAGGCAATCCTGTCATAGTATATAAGGAGCCTCCAAAAACAGCCTAGTCCTTCAAGGGCATCATTCGAGACTTGTCAATTTGCCAAC
Organism: Xyrauchen texanus; assembly: GCF_025860055.1. Taxonomy (NCBI): domain Eukaryota; kingdom Metazoa; phylum Chordata; class Actinopteri; order Cypriniformes; family Catostomidae; genus Xyrauchen; species Xyrauchen texanus. Next base: position 22,323,946 of record NC_068324.1, read on the forward strand.
AGATACTTCAGCAAATAATCCAGCACTTTGAGAACAATGTTCCCCAAAGACAAATTGGACGAATTTAGGCCATTTCACCCTCTACAGTGCACGATATAGTTAAAAGATTCAAGGAATCTGGTCAAATCTTGCTCTGTAAAGGGCAAGATGAAAAGCACTTCTGAATGTGTGTGATCTCTGATCCCTCAGGCATCACTGTCTTAAAAACATTTGAATGTAATGGATATTATAACATGAGCTCGGGAATACTTCTGTAAACATTTGTTAGTCAACACCACTCGCCGCTGCATCCACGGATGCAAGTTAAGAATTTACTATGCAAAGCAGAAGCACTACATCAACACTGTGCAGAAGTGCTGCCAAGTTCTCTGTGCACGGTCTTATCTGAGATGGCAAGCAGAACAGTGGAACTGTGGTAGTCCACATTTCAAATTGTTTTATGAACAACAGCCGTCGTGTTCAAGGCTAAAGAGGAAAAGGACCATCCAAGCTGTTATCAGTGTCAGGTCCAAAAGCCAGTGTCTGTCATGGTATGGGGGTGTGTCAATGGACATGGGATGGGTTACTTGCACACCTGTAAGGGCACCATTCATGCAGAAAGATTTGTTTGGAGCAACATATGCTGCCATCCGGACACCGTCTTTTACAGGGCATCCCTGCATTTATCAACAGGAAAATGCCAATCCACATACTGCCTGGATTACAAGTGCATGGCTGTGTAAGCAGATAGTGTGGGGTCTAGATTTGCCTGCCAATCAAGTGGCACATTATGAAGTTTCAATTGTGCAGCTGAAGACCTTAATAATGGATGAATCGGGGAATATTTTGCTTGCTAAGCTTAGCACACTTGTGTCTTCAGTAACCAAATGTTTAACAAGTGTTATTAGAAGAAATGGTGATGTTTCACATAGTAAACACTTGACTGTCCCAACTTTTTGGAGAGTGTTGTAATCATCTGATTTGAAATTAGTGTATATTTAAAAAATAAAAATTATAATAAATTCACAAGGTAAAACATCACATAATGTGTTGTTGTAGTGCTTTCAATATAGCAAAGGGTGACAAGAGTTTACAGATCACTACTTTTTAATTTTGTCTTAATTTTTAATTAGGGTTGTTTGACTTATGTGTGGCAATGAACAAAGAGGAAATATAGACATTACATTGAATTAGTTTAGCTAAAAACCTTCTGTGAATACTATTTTAGAAGATAACTTAAAAGTAATCAGTTAAGTACTTGATTCCTAGTAACTGTAGTAATTTGTAGCAGAGTACTTTTTTGAGTAACTTACTCAACAATGCTTGTAACAGTAAGTTTGGAATTTTTAGAATTAAAATAGGAAATTAAATAAATTCTGACAGAATCACTCATGTGGACTTTGCAACGAGAGGGGCGAACGCGCTTGGTCTTGTTTACACAAACATCCCAGGCGCGTACCGGGCGGAGCCCCGCCCCCACCTCGCTACTCAGACCACATCTCTTATGTTAATTCCAGCATACAGACCGGCTAGTCAGACGCACAAAACCGCTTCAGAAGCAGGTGAAAACCTGGCCAGCAGGAGCCATCTCTGCTCTTCAGGACTGTTTTGAGTGTACTGACTGGCACATGTTCAGGGAGGCTGCAACATATGGCGATTCTACCAACTTGGAGGAATACACAGCATCAGTGACCAGCTACATCAGCAAGTGCATTGATGATGTCACTTTCTCCAAGACCATCACCACACGCTCCAACCAGAAGCCGTGGATGACTCGCGGAGGTGCGCACGCTGCTGAGGTCCCGAGACTCCGCCTTCAGAGCAGGCGATAAGGCAGCCCTAAGAACAGCTAGGGCCAAACTGTCACGGGCAATCAGAGAGGCAAAGCGCGACACGCCCAGAGAATCCACAGTCACTTCCAGGACAGCGGTGACACGCGGCGCATGTGGCAGGGCATCCAGGCCATCACCAACTACAGGACAACATCAGTTGCCTGTGACAAAGATGCCTCCCTTCCAGATGCGCTGAATGACTTCTACGCCGGTTTGAAGTGCAGAACGACGTGATGGCGAGGAAGTCCACCCCTCCTCCCAACGACCAGGTGCTCTGTCTTACCACGGCAGATGTGAGGAAAACTCTACGTAGAGTCAACCCACGGAAGGCTGCTGGACCAGACAACATTCCTGGCAGAGTGCTCAGAGGATGTGCAGACCAGCTAGCAGATGTTCTTACCAACATCTTCAACATCTCTCTGAGCAGCGCCGTTGTTCCAACGTGCTTCAAGGCCACCACCATCATCCCCATGCCAAAGAAGTCTTCAGTGTCCTGCCTCAACGACTACCGTCCCGTCGCGACTTACACCCATCATCATGAAGTGCTTCGAGAGGCTCGTCATGAGGCAGATTAAGACCCAGCTGCCCCCCTCACTAGACCCACTGCAGTTTGCGTGATCGCTCAAACCGCTCAACGGATCGATGCCATCACCACAACCCTCCATCTGGCCCTCACCCACCTAGACAATAAGGACTCATACGCTCGAATGCTGTTCATAGATTTCAGCTCAGCATTCAACACAATCATTCCCCAGCACCTGATTGGAAAGCTGAACCTGCTGGGCCTGGACACCTCCCTCTGCAACTGGATCCTGGACTTCCTGACTGGGAGACCTCAGTCAGTCCGGATCGGGAACAGCATCTCCACCACCACCACACTGAGCACTGGGGCCCCCAGGGCTGTGTGCTCAGTCCACTGCTGTTCACTCTGCTGACTCACGACTGTGCAGCAATGCACAGCTCGAATCACATCATCAAGTTCGCCGATGACACGCAACCGTGGTGGGTCTCATCAGCAAGAACAACGAGTCAGCATACAGAGAGGAGGTGCAGCGGCTGATCGAACTGGTGTAGAGCCAACAACCTGTCCCTGAATGTCGACAAAACAAAAGAGATGGTTGTTGACTTTAGGAGAGCACAAGGTGAACACACTCCATTGAACATCGACGGCTCCTCTGTGGAGATCGCCAAGAGCACCAAATTCCTTGGTGTTCACCTGGCGGAGAACCTCACCTGGTCCCTCAACACCAGCTCTATCACCAAGAAAGCCCAGCAGCGTCTCTACTTTCTTCGAAGGCTGAGGAAAGCACATCTCCCAACCCCCATCCTCACTACATTCTATAGAGGGACTATTGAGAGCATCCTGAGCAGCTGCATCACTGCCTGGTTTGGGACTTGCACCGCTTCGGACCGCAAAGCCCTGCAGAGGATAGTGAGGACAGCTGAGAAGATCATTGGGGTCTCTCTTCCCTCCATCAAAGACATCTACAAAAAACACTGTATCCAAGAAAGCAACCAGCATTGTGGACTGACCCCACACACCCCTCACACAAACTCTTTACCCTCCTCCCGCCTGGCAAGAGGTACCGAAGCATTCGGGCCCTCACGGCCAGACTGTGTAACAGCTTCTTCCCCAAGCCATCAGACTTCTCAATACTCAGAGACTGGTTTGACACACACGTGTCCTGAGTTGCACTTTAATAACTGTCACTTTATAACTGTCTGCTACCTCAATAACTGCTATGTGCATAGAACATTATCTCGTAGTATGTTATGTTTACATTTTTAGAAACTGTCATCTTTTTGCACTACTGAGTACTGGTCGGCGCTGCACTGTCTATTGTCCTGTTCATTGTCAGTAATTTGTTGTACTGTCCTGTACTTTTTGCACATGTTTGCATGTGCACTTTATATAGGTATATATAGGTAGTTTATATAGGTATTTTATTTCGTTGTGTAGTCTCATGTGGTCCTATGTTGGTCCTTTGTTGTTTTTATGTAGCACCATGGTCCTGGAGGAACGTTGTCTCGTTTTGCTGTGTACTGTACTAACTGTATATGGTTGAAACGACAATAAAAACCACTTGACTTGACTTGACTTGACTCAGTTCTGGTGTGTCTTGCAATTAACCACATATTGTAATTGAAAAATAATAATAAATCTTTACATTACAAGTTTTGTCTTGTAATGTCAATGATCAGAGCAAAAATATCAATTAACTGCCTTATATACAATTTATCGTCCAATAACATTCAAAAACAATTTTTGTATGTAAATAAAGCGATCAATTGTTTAGGCCTTTGGGACGCAATAATGTGAAACGAATCACAGACAAATGGCCCCTTCACATCAAAAGCAAGGCGAATGATTGGCATTAGCACATTCATGCCTTTAAATTAGGTTGCATGCATCAACAAGCAATTTTACCCTAGTATGGTCAGTACAGTTTCAGCTGATCGGCTCCTCGCATACCTCGAATTAGAAGAACTATTAACGTACGTTCACAACAGAGGCGGCGAGAGCGTCAAATCGACCGGAAGTCATTCATTTTCAATGACAGCCAGCGTCTCTCGGCGGCGAGAAGCGGCGCGGCGTGTCTTGGGCGGCGTGGGCGTCAGATGGAAGTTCAAGTGCAGTCAACATTATGGTAATGAGCTGTGACACGGTTCGGCGGCAATCTATTGGAATATAGAAGTGCTCCGCTCTAGCGAAGTCTAGAGAACATAACCGTGTAAACTTTGGTTCCCACCAAACATTCGTTCCGAAGATAAAATGGAGGAGAAACGAATTATTGCCGTGACCAAGACCACAGTTATTATTACAAATGTATTTTATTTTGATAACAAACAACTATAATTTTAATTACTTTCTGCCATCGATCGATTTCTTATTTTCACATTTTAAAGAGTTCATGAGGATATACGCTACTTGTGATAGGTCGGCAAAAAGTAAATGGTCGACATGTCTGGATGTTTAAATTATGCCCCTTTAAATATAGTTCACAAAACAAAGCATTCTGAACAAACGTTGCCGCCTATTTCAACTACGTCAGAGCGTCCACGAGCGTCCTTGAGCGTCGAAGGCAGGGCAGCCAGAGCGAATTTTGACGCTCGCTTCTGGTGTGAACATACAGTTAGACACTTTACTGTAGTTAACAACCATGAAGTAACAGTTTGAAAGTGAAACAGATTTCTCTAGTGAGCAGATCGAAAAATTAAACCTCTTTACAAGCTGCAACAGTGATGACTAGTTTTTTGTTGATTTGCTCATCAAGAAAGAAAACTTTCAACCCTCTTTAACAAACTATTTCAATTGCAATGTGCATCTAATCGTGTCATCAAATTGGACAGATAAATGATTCCATCTGGTCAGAAGATATCAAACATGTTGGATGCTTGAGAGCTGACTGTAGAGGAATCAAGAAATTTGTTGACTGATAAAATAACTACATCTTACAGTTTAATGTAATTTTGGTGCTGATGTGGTACATTTACCAGTAAAGGCAATACACATATTTTACTGCAATTTAACAGGTTTCATGTGTGAATGTGTCTTCTTTATTTCCTGGAATGTATTTATGAGTGTGTGGGGAGGTTTCCTGGTATTGTGGTGTAAAAGTAACTCTTCTTTACGATTCAAACATAAATGCCAAAAAAATAATCATTATAATCCTATAAATAAATAAAGCATGATTTTACCTGGACTGAGGGACAGTTTTATCGACGAACAGGAATATGGCTTTTTCAGAAGGAAGCTGGATTCGCTTTCTGATGATCCACATAAACTGAGCCACTGTGATGTCAGATGGCACCAAATACTTCCGCTTGTCAATATCCACAATCTGTGAACCAGATACTTTCTCTACTATAACCTGATAAATATGAGAGATGAACAAAATACAGCAATGTTAAACAACCTGTCAAAACATGTTGCAAAATCAACAGAAATAACTTTTTTTTTATACAGAAGAAAATTTTTATTATGCTAAAGTGCATGAAAACCGATATTTAGGACTAAAAAGACATTTTACATTGTGCCATTATGGTGCACCTGTCTCTCCTGAAGCAAAGTAAGATCTTTGTACCCATGTGCACTTGCAAACTGTAGTCTGGCTTTTTTACGGCAGTTTTGGAGCATTGACTTCTTCCAGGCTGAGCAGCCTTTCAGGTTATGTCAATATAGGACTAGTTTTACTGTGGATATAGATACCTGTCTACCTGTTTCCTCCAGCATCTTCACAAGGTCCTTTGCTGTTGTTCTGGGAGTGATTTGCACTTTTTGCACCAAACTACTAGGAGACGGAATGCATTGAGCAGAAGGCCTTCTTGAGCAGTATGTTGGCTGCGTGGTCCCATGGTGTTTATACTTGCCTACTATTGTTTGTACAGACGAACGTCGTACATTAAGGTTTTTGGAAATAGCTCCCAAGGATGAACCAGACTTGTGGGGATCCACAATTGTTTTTCTGAGTTCTTGGCTTATTATCTTTGATTTTTCCATGATATCAAGCAAAGAGGCACTGAGTTTGAAGGTAGGCCTTAAAAAACATACACAGGTACTCCAATCGACTACAATTAACATATCAGAAGCTAATTGTCTAAGGCATAATTGGCTTGGCTTAATTTTCTGGAATTTTCCAAGCTGCTTAAAGGCATAGTTAACTTAGTGTTATGTAAACAATTGACCCACTTGAAATATAGTCAATTAAATGTGAAACAATCTTTCTGTAAAAAAATTGTTGGAAAAATGACAGTGTCAAGTAGATATCCTAAACGACTTGCCAAAACTATAGTTTGCTAATATGAAATCAGTGGAGTGGTTCAATTTTTTTTTTAATGACTTCAACCTAAGTGTATGTAAACTTCTGACTTCAACTGTATATATATATATATATATATATATATATATATATATATATACTGGCGGCCAATAGTTTGGAATAACGAGCAAAATCTACAATAAAAACCACTTGACTTGACTTGAAAAATCTGTACGTTATTCCAAACTATTGGCCGCCAGTATATATATATATATATATACAGTTGAAGTCAGAAGTTTACATACACTTAGGTTGAAGTCATTAAAAAAAAAATTTAACCACTCCACTGATTTCATATTAGCAAACTATAGTTTTGGCAAGTCGTTTAGGATATCTACTTGACACTGTCATTTTTCCAACAATTTTTTACAGAAAGATTGTTTCACATTTAATTGACTATATTTCAAGTGGTAATTGGTAAATGGTAATTTTTCACGTTATTAATGTCTTGACTATACATTGTAATCAATTGAATGGCACTTTGGTGAAAAATTACCATTACAATTTGAAAAAAATAAACTTGGTGAGGTGTACTTAAAAAAAGATAAGTTGTAGGTTCAAATACACTAACACACACAAGAAGTGGTCCAGGAGATATGACTATGTGCCCTTGCTGTTAACAAGGCATCTAACCTCAGATTGCTCCATGAGGACTGTCCCTGTAATCAGTATAATGTCATGCAATGTGGATAAAAAACATGGGTGAATAAAATACATGAGAATAAAATTCCCTTGATCTTTTTACATTTAAGAGGTCATTGTACAAACTTTAAGTTTCAGAACTCATGTCTAATAACTAATGGCTCATTCGGAATTTCCCTACATTGTGAAGTAATTTATACAAATAAAAACTTTAGTTGTTTAACTTAATATAAGCAATATCAAAAAATATTTTTATATTTGAACTTATTTTTTATTTAATCATTTTTACATCATGTACTGTTTTTATATGGGTAAAATAACTTGCATTACAATCATTAATATAATAAAATAAAAAAATATTTTATTTACGTAATTAGAATCCAATGAGATTCGCCATTGAGAATACAGTATATTGGGAACAAAAAAATTAATTAAAAAAACTTAAGTCAAAATGTCAGGATGCATTAACAGAAATAAGAATGTTTCTGTAATGGCAAATCTGCTTAGGTGTCATGAAAATAATGTCACAATGCAAAAATATAGGTTATTTTAATTGCCGTAAGTTTATGTTCCTTCTAAATGGAAAATGATTTGTGGTGGTTGTGACACCTCAGATCTGCACCACTGGCACTTTAGGGTGCTTTCACACTTGGCTCGATTGCTTGGACCGAACCAGAATTTGTTTCCTTCCCCCAACCCCTGCTCCCGCTGGTCTCTGTTCACATCATATTTTTTGGGTCCGAACCGCGGTCCGATCAATGTGAGTACAAGCGGCCGAAGTTTACCACTGTATCTTGGTAACAACTCGAGAAGACGTCACTGTGTTCAGTGAATTATTAAAGTTTGTCTCTTTAAAATTACCATGAAAACTTGCCATGCACAGAACAACACATGTGTTTGTCTCCCGCAGATGCATTGAATGTGCAATGATGTGATGAATATTAGCGTTTGTTTGCTGTGAGCCTGCGGATGCGTTGCAAGAGATGTGAAGAATGTGAGCTGCTCTCTGAAGGTGGTGTATTTGGACACAAGCAGGTAGGAGAAATTAGTTCCCAGACCACCTTTTCAAGCAGATCTGGGTGCGCACCTGAGTTCGGAAAACAACATTGAAATTAGTGTTGTCAAAAATACCGGTACTCCGGTACTCAAACAAAAAATTATTTACGATACCAGAATTTCTGGAGGTACTCCAGATGTGTACCGAGTCTACCCCGGTGCCCATGCAGAGTCGGGAAGTTTCGAACACTCACAACAAGAAAATATAGCTGCAAGCAGCGATGGCGGGCCCAAGCCGGTGGCACCGCCACCCCCGTGCCTTTAGGGTTGCTGTGCACGATGGGCAAAAACGTAACCTCGCTTTGACCGTCGAGAAGATGTGTGCTGTAGAGCTTGCATCAGTGTGGGCTCTTCAAAAATGCGCATCGAGGGCACATATCAACCACAAAGTATGCGCGAGCACCCTTCTGATATCTAAAATGAAAAATGACACACCCTACGTTCTCATGGAGTTAATGGACACATGAAATATGTACACAAGACTGAAAATTCATATGAAGTGTGCCATTTGGGACTAGGGATGGGCGATATCTTATCGTTTGCGATATATCGTTGAAAATTCTCCTCACGATAAAAATGTGTCTCCTCATGATAATAATGATAAGTCTAGTTGATGACGTAATTTTGTTCAGCGTGCGATTCACTGTTCACGTCGCGGACATTCTCTGTGCGGAGTGAAAACAAGCATGGCGGAACGCAGCCGCTCCGCAACAAATCCGTATCTGGTATTGAAGGACGGCAGAGCACGGATCCGACACGCAGCGGAGCCGATCCGCAGTTGGTGGAAATCCGGGTAAGAGTGTGTTTCACTCTGAACTTCTTTACTTTATCAGGATTTATTTGCAGTTTTACTCTGTTGTAATTTTGAAACACAACTGAAGACATGGTTGGTGATTGTTACTTTTGCTGTTTGCTTTGCACTATTTTTCCACCATGAGAGTATAAATAAATGAAGAATCTGTGTTTACATTTTAAACTTGTAATTGATTTGAATTATTATTATTGTGTAATTGTTGTTGTGTGATGTTTTTCAGCACAGTCACTGGAACACAATTTAAACATAACATAATCTGATATTTTACAGAAGAAAATAATTTATCGTCATTTGTATCGTTATCGCAATAAATCCCTGAAATTATCGTGATAAATTTTTTTGGCCCATCCCTATTTGGGACAGGGCCTATGACCGTGAACCACAATAGTCACATCTATGAGGTAATTCAAATGTAGAATAATTTTTTATGTCATAGGTCAATATCTTTTGCAGCACTTAAATGTGTTAATCCAGAAGGCCAGTATTTATCTGGAGGTCTTTGTACAGGTTTATTAATGTAATTATAATTTACGCTTATGTGTTCCTATGATATGCAATGGAAGTACATTTTTATGTTTAACATGGGTGTATTCACAATACATAGCATACAATATAATATTTTAAGATTATTTATCATTATGTTAAGTACATCATTAAAGTTAAGATAGTAAATGTATTTATATATTTTGTAGTAGCTAATATAACAAGCAAGTACACTGCGGGAATTATGAATTATACCAATGGAGTATGGATTGCTTTTATGCTGCCTTTATGTGCTTTCTGGAGCTTCAAAGATTAATTTGCAATGTGTTCCACATTCAAACCAAAATATCTGACTGTCTGTTGGTCGGAGCTAATGACTGTAAATTAGAAAGTTGTTCGGCTTGACGAGAACAATATACACGCCGAGTTTTGTAACTGTAGATAGAACTAAGTTATAACACACTTCATGTGTCCTTTTTAGTCATAAATTAATTTCTCGCCACGGCCAAAACGTTAGAGATATCAAAAATCCGTCGGCAATGTAGCATCCTCAATGTCTTGACTTCATGCTGACCGAGTTTGGTGGCGTATTGGATTAATTCTCTAGGAGGAATATATATAATTCCAGAGCATGTGTTTCCAAACAACCCATAATATCCAACTTCCTGTTGGGCTGGCGTAAAACTTAGAGCACGTAAAGTTGTTCGGCCCGATGAGATATAGAAGTGTACCGAAGTTTCATATTATTACATGCAAGAATGTTTGATATATGGACCAAGTTTTCAGACCCCATTCAAGGGGCGCTGTCGAGCCCCCTGCCACGCCCGGTACCAGCTTCAGCCCGGCCCCGATGGTCATGGGTTCTGACCTGTGTGCAAAGTTTCAAGAGTTTTTGAGTACGTTAAGGGCCCCAAAAGTCCCAGAAACCTTGAAAAACAATATCTTAATGCAAATCTTACCCAACAGAGAAATCCCTCTCCCTCCCCTCCCTCCCTCCCTCCCCACACACACACACACACACACACACACACACACACACACAGAATCGCAGGTCTGTCTGTCAGAGAGAGAAAATTCAGAGAAATCCACATTCAAACCACAATATCTGACTTTCTGTTGGTCGGAGCTAATGACTGTAAATTAGAAAGTTGTTCAGCTTGACGAGAACAATATACACGCCGAGTTTTGTAACTGTAGATAGAACTAACTAAGTTATAACACACTTCATGTGTCCTTTTTAGTCCTAAATCAATTTCCTCGCCACGGCCAAACCGTTCGAGATATCAAAAATCCGTCCGAATGTAGCATCCTCAATGTCTTGACTTCATGCCGACCGAGTTTGGTGGCAATTGGATTCATTCTCTAGGAGAAATATATATAATTCCAGAGCATGTGTTTCCAAACAACCCATAATAGCCGACTTCCTGTTGGGCTGGCGTAAAACTTAGAGCACGAAAGTTGTTCGGCCCGATGAGATCTACAAGTGTACAGAGTTTCATATTATTACATGCAAGCGTGTTTGATATACTGGACAAGTGTTCGAATCCCATTCCAGGGGGCTGTCGAGCCCCCTACCACGCTCGGGTACCATCTTCGCCCAGCCCTGATGGCCATGGGTTCCGACTCGTGTGCAAAGTTTCAAGAGTTTTCGAGCACGTTAAGGGCCCCCAAAACCTTGAAAACAAAAATAAAAGCATTTCACTCATCAGCAAAATCAGCCCCTCCCCCAGACACAGAGACGTAGGGTCAGTGAGAGAGGCAGAGAAAATTCTCCAAAAATCCACATTCAAACCAAAATATCTGACTTTCTGTTGGTCTGAGCTAATGACTGTAAATTAGAAAGTTGTCCGGCTCGATGAGATCAATATAATTACTGAGTTTTGTGACTGTGGGTCAAAGTATAAAACCAACCCCTCACTTTTGTCAAAAGGTGGCGCTACTGAGCCCCTGCACCACGCCCGTTTCTGAAACTTTGCACATGTCTACTGGCTAATAAATGTGATGTGTCTGTCGAGTTTCATGAAATTTCAAGTATGCTAAGAGTCTCAAAAGCATCAAAAAAGAATATTCGAAGTTTGAAGCATTGTCAGCGCAACAGTATCCAAGATATCAATAATCCTTTCCCATGTCTACATCTGCCGTGTGTTTACATTACACACCAAAAGTTTTAAGTAAATCGGGTAAAAATAAGAGGGTGATTTCAAAGCATTTTGAAAGTGACACACTTCCTTCTGCCAGTTGGTGGCGCTATAACTTTGACTCACAATAGTCACATCCATGCGATCGGCCTGTTACAGCGAACACACTGCTGAAGTTTCATCGAGATCAATTAATGTATGCAGAAGTTATAACACACTTCCTGTTTCTCTTTTCACGCCATCATTTCGCTTCCTCGCCACGGCCAAACCGCTCGACATATCAAAATTCCGCCGGCAATTTTTCATCCTCAATGTCTTGACTTCATGCTGACCGAAGTTTCGTGGCGATTGGTGGAATTCTCCAGGAGGAGTATTTCAAATTCCATTGCATGCGTTTCCAAAAACCCTAAATAGACAATTTCCTGTTGGGCTGAGGTAATAAGTAAAAGTATGAAGGATATATGAAACGATGAGATGTATATGTGTACCGAAGTTTCATATTATTACATGCAAGCGTGTTTGATTTATGGACCAAGTTTTCGGACCTCGCTCCAGGGGCGCCGTCGAGCCCCCTGCCACGCTCGGTACCAGCTTCAGCCCGCCCTAATGGCCTCGGGTTCTGACCCGTGTGCAAAGTTTCAAGAGTTTTCGAGCACGTTAAGAGCCCCAAAAGTGCCCCAATAGTCGTAAAAAAAATAATAATCATAGTCATCCTAACGAAAACAATAGGGCCTTGCCTTTTCAAGGCTTGGGCCCTAAAAAGATGACGACAAGCAAAGCTGCTGCTGCTGCGGAGTCTCAACTGAATCGTGTCGAAAAGAAAAGTGGAAAAAGCCAGGTTTGGAAATTCATAGGTTAGGGAAACATCATAGATCAGCAAAAACCTATTTGTAAACGCTGCTTTCGCAGGAGGAAACACATCAAACTTAATAAAGCACATGAAAGACAGACACCCGGATTTATTTAATTTATTTATTAAAGCAGGTGAGTTTAAAAGCATATTATCATTTGCATTAGGGCTGAAAAGTTTAGTCGACATTATCGACATCGTCAAATACGAAATTTACGAGAAAAATGTTCGTTGTTGAATAGTCGTTTGATCTCATTTAACGTAACATGAAATCACAATAAACTGTAACGATGTGAGAGCAGCAGTTCATGCCTGATGGAAGAAGAATTACACAGATCAGTCCAGATGCACTCTACATTTTCAGTTTATTTTATGTACATCCCAAAGTATTAGGGAATGTTTAAAAAAAGTACATTCAGAAGCATGTACTGTTGTGGAATAAGCGGAGGCGGAGCTCTTTAAAGGAAACATCCCGGCGTTACATCTTAAATGCAGTTATATTTAATGCGTTATAGCTTTATTACAGTTCAAATAATACAGAAGCAGATCATGTTAATAACTATAAACTCAGAAACTGTCATTTCTCTGTGTGGTCGGTGCCTCGTCTATAAGTTGCGCGAATGTCCCAATCTAAGGGGGAGAGATTAAAACTGCACCCGGCTGAGAGAGACTCTGCCACGGGGACACTCATCCCTCGAGCGCACATGCTTAATGCAACTAGATTAGAACTTATTTAATCATAATATCTATATATATGTCCATATGCATTTCTTATTGTGAAGAAAAATGGCAATATGCAGTTTATTAATACGAGAGCACTTTGCACATTAGTTTGGAAATAGTTTTTTATTCATTCTATTGTATGCTTGTTTATTTAGGTTTTGTTTTTTAGTACTTGGTAAAAATTTTAATTAAAAGTTGCAAAAGTTGAAGCAAATCAATTTAAAGTGTTCAAAAATACTTAAAGCATACATTGTACAGTTTTGTTATAATTAAAAAATAATATATTTAAATTAAAGTGTTGCTCAATGGCATATTTTTGTTCTTAATTCTGCTGCTAATGTTTTGTAGACTTTGTTATTAAAAGAGTGTTGTTCAGTAACCTGTTTTTGTGTTTTGCTTTGGTACTGAAAATGGTAACGAGTACCGTGAAATTTCACTGGTATTGGTACCGACTACTGAAATTTTGGTACCGTGACAACACTAATTGAAATTAAATTGAAATTATCCAAACAAACCGAACTTTGACGTCATTCGACCTCGGGTGTACATCAAAAGTGCTAGTGTGAAAGCACCCCAGTTCTGATGAACCTAGTTAAAAACCCTGACAACATGCAAAAGATACTGGCTTGTGCAAATCAGTGACCTGCATAGTCACTGTCTCTGGTAAGTTGCCTAGAAGACAACTTTGATTCATCCAAAGCCAAACCATGTTCCTGCATTAAGCTCAAACATACTCACAGGAACTCTGTCTGGATACTTGTTGCGGATTTTGGCCGACTCCACACACCTGTGCTCTGAAGATATGACACACAACAAAACATGTTGTTCAGCAGTTGATATGCAAGTGACACACATTGCTCTTCTTATCATTAATATTGATTAGAAAAGTTTTGTAAACAACACTGTGATTAGTAAGCACTGTTAAGTTTTTCAACACTGACATCATACATGAACCTACATGCTTTCAGTATTATACAGCAAAAAAGCATTTGTTAAAAAAAAAAAGTCATTTTATATATTCTGCTTTTAATGTTTCAACAGAAAATATCAATTTTAGATTTCAATATTCCCTTTGCAAATAGAACCAGGAAAAGCAGTACTTTCTGTGTGTGTGTGTGTGTGTGTGTGTGTGTATATATATATATATATATTTTTTTTTTTTATAAAACAGAAACATTTGATGGTGGATTTTGGGACTGACATTAAGCAGAAGCCACTTTTATTCATCAGCAAACCTGGCACAGTTATCGACCAATAATTTGTAAAAAAAAAAAAATGTATAAGCCAATATTTGTATTAATATATCTATTAACCTAAATTTCAATGTAATTTAAGGCAATGATTCGTTTTGCAGTTGGACACTTGAGTTTAATATAACAAGTTCAACACACCTAAAAAAATAGAAGATTTAATTACTAAAGTATAGCATCTTTATGAGAATTTATACATTACACAAGCGAATATTTGAAAGTCACATCAGAGATGAATGCATCTGTTTGCCTATATGATCTGTATATTTGTAAACAAGTGGCAGGCTAAAATGAAAGTGTAATTAAATGCTGACATATGAAAGTAAGCAAACAATAGTTTTGTTTCTGTATTATCGGTATGAACGCGAACAGAAGGCCTGACAGAAGCATACAAATACAAATGATCTCCTCGAATGGTGAAAATGGTTCTTTTAAGGTTTTTCACGTAGCAGGTTAACGTGAAAACAAACAGCAGTTTGACAAACAGAACAATATTGACACATATCTGACAGGCCTTTTGTAATATCAACACGATATTTTAGCTGAATTACCCAGAGAATGATCTTCTTTAAACATCCATTTCATCTTTGCAGTTGTGTTACGCGAGTTGCGAGTCGTTAATGTAATAATAAGATGATATAAACTGAATTAGATATTGAAACTCAAAGCGTCAACAACGTAGAGGCGGCAGCAGACAACACTCGTCTCCAGACCAGACGTGATGACGTCATCTGCCAGAACGTATCATCGGCTCCGTTGACGTCAGAACGCGGCCGTACCATTCGCTCGATTCAAAGAGATGTCGCGCCCGTATTTCCTTATTTGTCTGTGCTATCTTTGCAAAGAGCTCACAAATATCAAGCTCTTTTCACACCGGCTTTTCGTTGTTATAATTAAAATTAATTAATTAATAATAAACGCGCGCAAAGAACATGGCTGACTTTCACGCTGTTGCTATGGTGAACAGGTGACTCTTCGTTACCGGAACAATCACTGTGCGTGTTTGTGTTCGCTGGCTGGACTGATAAACTCGTAAAAGTGGCGCTTTCATTAAGGTATTAATACTCACGCAGTTTTTGTTTGGTTGTTTTAGTATTGATATCTTCGCTCCTGACGGGATAACCGTGTTTAATGGTGTTGTGGCGGTGTATTCTAATAATAATGGTTTTCTATGAGGTTTACTCTCACCCCGCTTTAATAAGATACAGAACATGCGTTTGCACGAGAGCCACGCTGCTTGTGCTCGTGGTTTTATGCCTGACGTATATTTCACCTCTGTTAGTGGCCTATAGAAGTCAAGGTAAGTTTCTTTCGAATAAACGATTTGCCATTTCCAAAGGTATAATATAATAAAGTGTCTATGTATGAGCAGGTTTCTGGCTGAAGAGGAGCTCATATGAGGAGCAACCCATCATACAGTTCCAGTACGATATGATCCTGATAGGCGCTACAGACACAGCAGGGAATTATGTGGCGTGGAGCACATTTCCTAACTTTAATCGACTGATTGGAGATAATTTACGCATCCCATCAGTCTCTGTGAGTATTAAACTGTTAGATTAGGTCAGAAACTGCCTTTAGTTTAAAAGAGATGCAATGATATGGAAGTATGCTAAAGCTAGTAAAGCTATGTTACTCATTTCTCAGGTGCAGGAGGAGGACAGGAACAAGGATGGGAAGTCAGACCTGCTCAATCTCCAAATCAACATCCCTCTCAAACCATATGAGCAGATGTTCAGTATTCAGCTGCTCCTCACCTTCTCATACCAGCTGTTTGTATGTTCAGTACATTTATATTACACTTTTTACAAATACATTAGAGGCACAAATCACACATTTGAGTTATGTTGTGAGAATGATTAGATATGTTTGATAAACTATGATCTAATATCAAATTAACCTACAATGAAAAAGCAGTGTTTAAAAGTTTTAAACCCATCACATGTCTGATCTCCTCAACAGTATCCAACAATTAAAGGCATATTATGTTTTGGAAATAATCTTCAAGTAAAATAATAAATATTTATGGAAAGTTCCACATATAGGTGATTCTCTAAAAAACCTGTCAAGAAAATGTGCTGGTCCTAGTTAAAACAAAGAAATTATTTGTATACAGGGTTTGGAGGGTTACTTTTGAAATGTATTCCACTACAGATTACAGACTACATGCTGTAAAATGTAAATTGTAACATATTCTGTTAGATTACTCAAGGTCAGTAATGTATTCTAAATACGTTGGATTATTTCTATTAATTGCCTGAGTTTTTAAAATTGATTTATTGAATTATTAATTTATTGAAATTCTTTCCTGGAGTCAAAAGACATAATTGTAAATTAAAGCTGCGAGCAGCGATGACGGGCCCAAGCCGGTGGCACCGCCACCCCCGTGCCTTTAGGGTTGCTGTGCACGATGGGCAATAACGTAACCTCGCTTTGACTGTCGGGAAGAAGATGTGTGCTGTAGAGCTCCAACGAACATTCGCAACGACAGCTCTCGACCTAGTTAAAGCATTTCTTGTTTGCATGACATGTGGACTTAATAAATCCTTATCTTGAGCCAAATAAACAAGCTGACATTCAGTACAACCTGTGTCTTTTGTTTAGAACACATACAAATGTTATTTATGTACCGCTTTTGTACGGTACATAAATAAATAAAGCACCGCTTTTGAAGACTGCGCATGTGCGTAACGTGCTCTACTATGTAAGAACGAGCCGATTATTGAATCTGGAAATGGGTGGGGCCTGTAACACCTTTAGGAACCAAACGTGCAACACTCATAAATACCGGTTGTAAATCACATTCCCTCACTCGTCTTTGAGATGGCTTCACGTGTTTGGATCGCCGGCAGTTCCATCATCCGCGACACTGCATACTCGCTTCTGTGAGCAGCGCCTGGACGGAAACCTCGGTCTTCAGTGTGAGATCACCTGGGACGGCAGAGGAGGCAGACTCTGGGAGCAGCTGTTTCCAGCTCTGCGCTCTCTCAGGGCCAAAGCTACAGCTCCAGATATTCTCATTATTCACCTGGGAGGGAACAGTTTGTGTCGGGTGGGCCGCGAACCGCCTCGATTTTCTTCGGAAATAAAGAGTGACCTGACCGAAGTCTTACAAATGTTTCCCAGAACCAGGCTGGTGTTTTCTGGCATTTTACCCCGCCTAAATTGGAGAGGACAGACTGGCAGGACTGGCTATGGCATTGAACGAAGCCGGCGGTGGATCAACGGCGCCATGTCTGGCTTCTTGGCAGAGAGGCAGATGCGCTGCATTCACCACAGAAACATCGGCTTGTTCCATCTGTGCAGAGACGGAGTCCACCTGAGACCAGAGGGAAACCAGCTTCTGCCGAGCAACCTCCGAGAAGCTCTGCAGGTGGAACTCAGAAGATGAAGCAACAAATGTCCTTTTAAGGGCAGCAACAATGGCTCTTTTAAGAGCCACATTCACTCATTCAAATAAAAAGCATTTTCCAAGTGTGTGAAATTCGTTGTTCCTCACCTTACTTGATGTCAGGTTTCAGATGACTTGTTTTTAAATAAAAATGTCGATTCCTCTTATCCATTCCTTTGTAAGCATTTCAATATAACTTTCAAACCATTTAAGAATCGTAGCGCTGTTTTCTGTGCTGACCACAATCCAAAACGTGCCATAAAGCAGCGGTGCTCAAACTTTTTTGTTTTGGTTTATTTATATAAAGACACAGAGAATATTACTTGCCTTACCTGATTAGAATTATAAAAAAATAACTAGGGAATCACTAAAACGAGAGAATTATTCTTATTTGATGATACTCTCAAAACATTCCACAACAAATCCTTGAAATTGAATGATATTCAGAACAGAACACGAATAAAAAAACGCTCTCTTTACAATCAAAATGTTTTTACATTTGCGATGTATTTGGATGCTAAACTATTCTTTATTATAGGCTTTGTACTTTACTCACGCTCCAATACCGACGTAGAAAATCATCCGCTTTACATGCTAAAAATATGCTTGGAAACATCACAGTGGAGCGGTGCTTACTGTGAATGATACGAATTGTACTACTGACTATTTAAACTAGGGCTGGGCGATATGGCAAAATATATTATCACGATATTTTTTCCATATTGATCGATATCGATATTTGTTACGATATATAATTTAATAATGCTGCCCGTTTGAAAAGTATACTGATAATGATGCCTGAAGAAACCAGAAGGTTCAATAGTTGAACTATATAGTTTATTAACATAAATAAATAACAATGCAAACATTTAACTGTGCAAACATGGATTGGTTGAGAATATATTTTGTTATAAAAGAATATTGATAAACTTTAAATCTAAATGTTAACATTTTACTTTTAGCAAACATGCTTTATCTGCTTTGACAAAACAATGCAAGTTAGCTTGCCTTGTAACTGATTATAAAATATCAAACTAAAAGCTGTGACTACAGTACTATCACATCAAATTTCTTTGGCAGGGCAGCAAACATTTCAAAATGTTTGCAGAGGTACAACCAAGACAACAAATGTAAACAAGTGAACCACAAAGTCCCTGGCAGATTTAAGTACTTAACTGTCAGATAAATAAAATATTAATTGTGTACTGGTTTTAAATATCTCAAATGTTTTAGAGGTAGCAATCTGAGTAAAAAGTGCAAAATGTAAACATTGTAAACCAGTCACTATGCTACACCTTTTAGGTAGTGCTCGTCATATGTAACCCTAATTACCCTATTATAGGTTTTTTGCCAGAAAGACTAGTCTGCAAAACTTTTGGACGGAGTAACATTAACATGGGCCCGCATTTTCATACTCTCGGTGTGGTCGCTGGGATGGTACCTTTTCAGGTGACCGAAAAGGTTTTATTTGTTGTGTTTCCGTCTTGGTTATCACCGACCGACGGCATATTTCGCGAGACCGTCTTTATTTGCGCGTCGTCGCTTTTCAGATATCCAAACCACTTCCATATAATTGACGTCTTGTTACCTTTTTTGTCAACAATTTCCTCAGCTTTGGAAGATAGTTCGAGTTCGTCGTTTCCACTCATTTTTCTTTACACTCACTTTCTTCACTGCCGGTAGCTCAAACAGTGCTCTGCTAGCAAATGGGCGTGTACTTAGACGCACAAGCCAAAATCTGCGTTCTGACTGGCTGTTGTCCGTTTATTTCTGCTTTGTAATAGGCTGTTAGGTCTATCCATATCGAGTAAACATGTCAAAAGTTTATCATCGTAGTCTAAATAAATATTATCGCGATGCCATATCGAGATCGTTTTATCGCCCAGCCCTAATTTAAACAGAGTAATTTTTATATGTTAGGTTTACTATTTTATTATTATATTTTATTGCGGATATAATGAACAGGCTGCGATGTCAAGATTGCAATGATGGAGTGTGTGTGTGTGTGTGTGTGTGTGTGTGTGTATTTGTAACCTTAAGTAATCATGGTTTATTTATTCATTTATTTATTCATTTGTTCTTTTATTTATTTATTATTTAACATGCATGTGTGCATTATTAAAAGTACCATTGCAGCAACGAGAACGGGTCTGAGCCAAATTATGTTAAAGACGTGTTCTGGTGACTGGCGTGTTTTTAAACCAATCAGATAAGAGTAAATCGAGAGTTAGCGATTAGCTCATCTGATTGGCTACATGAAGAAGGTGGACCCGCCCTCCACTTCGCGCTCCCGTTGGAACTATGTCATTTCAACAACAAATGGTAGATTTATCAGAAAATCGATCGCAAAACAATAATTATAAAAGTGGTTGTTTGCTGCCATTTTTTTTTGTTTTCTTAAAAATGTAAAACACAAGCATCGATGTTTTATCACAGGTTTACAATAAAAATAAGAGTGTGATTTCAAAGCATTTTGAAATTTGATCATCATTCTCGGACGTTTTGATACGTTCGGATCGATCAGCCCATCCCTACTTTCTTTACACATATGTTTCATGTGTTGGTTTTAATAAAGACTCGGAGTACTCATAAAACTCACAGAACGAAATATGCGTCACACTTCACTGCGTTCTCAACAACATGTACAAGTGTTCTTCATACGTTAAAACAACGAGAATACAGAAAATAGGCTTAGAACTCCACCTAGTGGTTATATTATAGAATTAAAGGAGAAATTACAGGAGACAGCTTTATAACTGAAATGGCTTTAACTGAAATAGACTAAAGTTTAATATAACTATTCTGATAAGTGTATATTTCCAACATCATGTTTGTGTTATCCGTTTCTGTAAGTTTTTGTGACGTGTTTCAGAAAGATAATCGCTTAGAGCGATAGTTTATTTTCATCTTAACCGGACATTGATCACTGCAATAATTCATAATTCAATATATTGATACCCGATTTCTTTATCAACTGTTTGTTCAATTGAGACATAAGGGGGTGATTTCAAAGCATTTTGAAAGTGACACACTTCCTTCTGCCAGTTGGTGGCGCTATAACTTTGACTCACAATAGTCACATCCATGTGACACACTGCTGAAGTTTCATCGAGATCAGTTAATGTATGCAGAAGTTATAACACACTTCCTTGCTATTTGCTCCCTTCATATGCTACCTTTATGGGGTTTTTGGAGGTTCAAAGTTTCCTTTGCAATGTGTTCCACATTCAAACCAAAATATCTGACTTTCTGTTGGTCTGAGCTAATGACTGTAAATTAGAAAGTTGTCCGGCTCGATGAGATCAATATAATTACTGAGTTTTGTGACTGTGGGTCAAAGTATAAAACCAACCCCCTCACTTTTGTCAAAAGGTGGCGCTACTGAGCCCCTGCACCACACCCGTTTCTGAAACTTTGCACATGTCTACTGGCTAATAAATGTGATGTGTCTGTCGAGTTTCATGCAATTTCAAGTATGCTAAGAGTCTCAAAAGCATCAAAAAAGAATATTCGAAGTTTGAAGCATTGCCGCGGCAACAGTATCCAAGATATCAATAATCCTTTCCCATGTCTACATCTGCCGTGTGTTTACATTACACACCAAAAGTTTTAAGTAAATCGGGTAAAAATAAGAGGGTGATTTCAAAGCATTTTGAAAGTGACACACGTCCTTCTGCCAGTTGGTGGCGCTATAACTTTGACTCACAATAGTCACATCCATGCGATCGGCCTGTTACAGCTGAACACACTGCTGAAGTTTCATCGAGATCAATTAATGTATGCAGAAGTTATAACACACTTCCTGTTTCTCTTTTCACGCCATCATTTCGTTTCCTCGCCACGGCCAAACCGTTCGACATATCAAAATTCCGCCGGCAATTTTTCATCCTCAATGTCTTGACTTCATGCTGACCGAATTTCGTGGCGATTGGTGGAATTCTCCAGGAGGAGTATTTCAAATTCCATTGCATGCGTTTCCAAAAACCCTAAATAGACAATTTCCTGTTGGGCTGAGGTAAAAAGTAAAAGTATGAAGGATATATGAAACGATGAGATCTATATGTGTACCGAAGTTTCATATTATTACATGCAAGCGTGTTTGATTTATGGACCAAGTTTTCGGACCCCGTTCCAGGGGGCGCCGTCGAGCCCCCCTGCCACGCCCCGGTACCAGCTTCAGCCCGGCCCTAATGGCCACGGGTTCTGACCCGTGTGCAAAGTTTCAAGAGTTTTCGAGCACGTTAAGAGCCCCAAAAGTGCCCCAATAGTCGTAAAAAAAATAATAATCATAGTCATCCTAACGAAAACAATAGGGCCTTGCCTTTTCAAGGCTTGGGCCCTAATAATTCTAACGAAAACAATAGGGCCTTGCCTTTTCAAGGCTTGGGCCCTAATAATCCTAACGAAAACAATAGGGTCCTACGCACTTTGTGCTTGGGCCCTAATAATAATCCTAACGAAAACAATAGGGTCCTACGCACTTTGTGCTTGGGCCCTAACAAGATTATCCACAAGAAATGAAGTTGGAGAAGATGCAATGTATGTGCTGAGAGGCCACATTTCCATATACGTATATTTTTGTGTGCCTGCATATATAAAAAACAAATTGCGGACAGAAAATTAAGCCTGTTTTAGGGCATAAAGATTTTGAAAGCAATGTAAAAGATATAAAACTGCCAAAAGTTTGGAATAATTTGTTTTGAAAGGAAATTGGCGCTTTAATTCACCAAAGTGGCATTCAACTGATTACAAAGTATAGTCGGGACATTATTGATGTAAGAAACAGCACCATAACTATTTGAAAAAAGTCATTATTGATCAAATCTAGACAAACCCCATTTCCAGCAGCCATCACTGCAGCCATCACTCCAACACCTTATCCTTGAGTAACCATGCTTTATTGCTAATTTGCTACTAGAAAATCACTTGCCATTATAATCAAACACTGCTGAAAGTTATTTGGTTCGTTAAAAAAAAAATGTATCTAGAAACTAAGTAACGGTTTTAACCACCACGCAATTGCATGGTGCCCCGGAAGTTGGGGGGGTAGGAAAGCTCTGCACAAACCGCTTGAGGGGTGACATGGATGTACACGCGTGAATACACTGTTGTCAGTGCTCTTAAAGCGGTTCATGAGGTACTCTGGGTTGGTCTCAGTTTTTCAAGTAGGACTTTGTGTTCGGGTTCGTAATTTATAAAACAATTTACAGGACATCCGAACTTGTTTCATCCATGAGTTGGGGGCTGTTCACACAGAACATGTTTTTGCGTGCGTCTACTTTGCTGGATGAATGTCCTTGATTGCTCAGTGTTTCTTCAGTTTCTCACACAGGACCGGCACATTTTTAGACACCATTACAAATAAATTCAGGTCTCAAAAATGTGTGCCGAGACATCTGCATTCTGTTTCAATTCATAATAATTGTTGGGTTATAATAATAAATAACAACTGAATGACAACATTTTTGTGTGAAGTAGTAGGTTTTGCACACCCTGTTCATAAAAAAAGATGTGTTTTGTAAAAATATATGTAGGTATATATTGCTTTTGATCACTGGATTGAAATCATACATTTTTTTAACTAGAATTTTATTTCATTAAACATTTTGAATGTAATTGGCTACAACGGCTGTTAGGATGGATTCAAAATTATGATTTAAAAATCTATTTTATGTAATTCTTTTAAGCAAAATTTTCAAAATTGGTCAGTTGCTTGGGACCTTAGAAATCGTAAACCCGCCCCTTTAGAAACTCATCATTCAATCATTGTTTTGAGGAATGAAGGCTATACAATGCTTGAAATTGCCAAAAAACTGAAGATTTCATACAAAGGTGTATACTACAGTCTTCAAAGACAAAGCACATCTGACTCTTAGTAAGGACAGAAAGAGATGTACAACTAAACAAGAGGATAAGTACAGTTGAAGTCAGAAGTTTACATACACCTTAGTATATTATATTTATATATTTAAACTCAGTTTTTCAAAATTGCTGCCATTTAATCGTAGAAAACATTCCCTGTTTTAGATCAGTTCACTACTTTAATTTAAGAATGTGAAATGTCAGAATAATAGTAGAGAGAATATTACTTTCATCACATCCCCAGTGGGTCAGAAGTTTACATACACTTTGTTAGTATTTGGTAGCTGTGGCAGGGCGGAGGGCAGGGCCTGGTCGTGATTCTACACACCCGGTCCCTTATCAGGCTAATCAAGCCTCCGAGAGGGATAAAGGCCGACTGCGGAGGATGGTGCGGGAGAGAGATAGTTTACAGACATGTCCGGCATGTGTGTGTGGTTGTCTTTATTTTAAGTTATTTATTAAAACTATTATTTATATCGTCAAGCCAGTTCTCGCCTTCTCCTTTCCATTGTACTGCTTTACAGTAGCATTGCCTTTTAAATTGTTTAACTTGGGTCAAATGTTTTGGGTAGCCTTCCACAAGCTTCTCACAATAAGTTACAGGAATTTTGTCTCATTCCTCCAGACAGAGCTGGTGTAACTGAGTCAGGTTTGTAGGCCTCCTTGCTCCTCACACTTTTTCAGTTCTGCCCACAAATTTTCTATCAGATTGATGTCAGGGCTTTGTGATGGGTACTCCAATACCTTGACTTTGTTGTCCTTAAGCCATTTTGCCACAACTTTGGAGGTATGCTTGGTGTCATTGTCCATTTAAAAGACCCATTTGTGACTGAGCTTCAACTTCCTGGTTGATTTCTTTTGATTTTCCCATGATGTCAAGCAAAGAGGTACTGAGTTTGAAGGTTGGCCTTAAAACATATCCACAAGTAAACCACCTAATTTTCTGGAATTTTCCTAGTTGCTTAAAGGCACAGTTAACTTTGTGTGTATTCTTCTGACCTACTGGAATTGTGATTATAGTCAATTACAATTTTTAATCAAATAGTAAATGGTTTTTTTTTCAAACTGTAATAGTATTTTTTCACTGGACTATACATTGTGGTCAGCTGAATATCACTTTGGTGAATAAAAGCACACATTTCTTTCCATGATGTACAAAAACTGTACATTATTCAAAGTTTTTGGCCACCAGTGTATGTTTTTTTTTTTTATTGTAATGTATTGCCTTTTATTTCTGCTTGTTTTAATTTCAAAACTCTTTGTACATCAGCATCTTTTTACTGTAATTACTGTGTTGTGGTAATGAGATACATTATTGAAGAAAATGGGAATAGTAAAAGTATATATTTGTCTGTCTATCTATCTATCTAGAGGTTGTCTACTGTAGTGATGCAGACGCTTGCATTTGTGCAGCATTCGTCATCTGTTCCTGGTTCTCAGCTTTTCATCAGTGGAGATCTGAGACTTCACCAGCGAACTCCTCTTTCTCACCGAGGTTTACATGATGTCTATAATGTGAGTGTTACTTCTAGTACAAGCTGCACTAAAGGTCATAATTTTTTTTGCTTATTCCTAAATAATAAAACAAAGTTCCTGAATTTCAGTGTATGTTGTCAAATATAGATAATTTCCAATGCAGGAAATGCAGCTTTAAACTAGCTATACTGGTTAGGCTTTGGAGAATTATGCACAGTTGCAAATATGCGTTAAATGAGATTATTCATAACTTGCTTGCATGCAGGTGCGTGTATTCTAGGGGGGGATCAACACACCTGTAATCCCATAATAGACAGCAGTTTAGATTCAAATGTAGGCTTTTTTAGGTAGGCATTTGTGTGTCTCTGTAGTATAGATTATGAAGCTGAATTTGCGTTTGTCAAGTATTGTTTTAATTGAAATGTGTTCCGTTGGTAGGTATCAGTGATTGATGGATCCAGTCCATTTGCGAGTTCATATGACCTGATGAACATCATTGGAAGTTATCAGCAGAGAAACTGTAAGATAATGGATGTGTACATTTTTCAATGACTGGCATTGAGACAATATTGGCATTAGAGGTCGACTGATAATGGATTTTGCCGATATGATTACTAAGGTGGTGGAAAAAGCTAATAACCAATTAATAGTCTGAAAGTTTTAAAAATGTGTTTATTGAAATTTGAATAGATTTAATTTATTTCTTAGAAAAAAAACCAAATAAAAATACTAATAAAACTAATTAAAAAATAACCGTAAACAAGATTATTTGCCAGAAATGACATTGGAGATGCAATGTACTGTTGGGGGGCCACGTTGTCATATTCTCACATTTTTTCTGCATGCTCTTGATGTCAACAAAATATGCTCTTATATAAAACACACTCAGTGTGATGTGGTCTTTGTGACAGGACAATGACAAATGTTCTAACATAACTGAAAATGTATTCATATTTGAAATCTTTGAAAACCTTTTTTTTTTTTTTATCTTTGCCATTTTCAGGTATTCAAAAGTGCCTCTAACTGACCAATCGCCCAGTTATGTTGAACCATTCTGAGCTCTCTGCTCATTTTGCCATTCTTTTTCTATCTCATGTGCATTTTCTGATAGGAATTCTATGTTTCAACTCTTTCTGTTTCAATTATAAACCCATTGTGTTTCTCGTTACTCTGGGCAAACGGGTACTTCTGGACAGGTTTGTAGTTTTATATTCAGGTTTGTATTTTCTTCACTGATGGAATGGAATGGCATATATGACTCAAACTGCTGTTGTTTTAGCTGAAACATCTCTTGGATTTCACAGCAGTCTTTTTTTTTTCTCTGTCACACAGTGACAACTCACCTCTCCGCTGTCATACCTGTGTGGACTGTTGGTAGGGCTGCAAATACACCGTTCCAGATCAGTGCGCTGATAAACTATCCAGAAGACACTATTAAATATCCTTTACACACTATATCTTAATGGATGTTTATCTCTATTAACAGATGTGTGCTTATTTTGTGTAGGGAAACCTGATCAGGATAAAAAAATGACAATGTTTATATTTAAACAGTCCCGATCCTGTCATACAGTTCTGTAAAAATATTTCACAGTTATATTTCATCATTCTTATCATTCGTTCAGGAATCAGTCTACACTGTCACACTTTATGTTTTACATTGTAGATTTTAGTAGAGGGTTAGCGTTGCTGCTAAATAGTGCTGCAGGAAAACTAGCTGGGTTTTCATCCATGTATTTTTATTCGAATTTTGGGATGGTGCATAAAACAAATTTTGAATGGAAACACCAAGATGTGAATAAAGTTTCTAAAATGTGCATAAAAACCATATTCGCTCACATGAGATGGATACATTTTTTTTTTATTCCATAAGACATGCATATAAATTATGATGGAAACACATGGAATGAATACATTCCTATAGAAATTATAAATGGATATAGATGCACATTAAAAAATTGACCCACCAGTTTTGAAATCTTTAAAAATTTGTTTCATTGTACATGTTGATTGTTTCTCTTTTAGTTACTTACATCAAAACCCCAAAATACGTCCTGCTAAACTCTTTTATAATTTGATGCAGAACACTGGAAATTATTGAATTTATTTACTGATTTGCAGATGTCACTTCCTTAATTCTGTGCATTCCTCCACCACTAATTTCCTTGACTGGTTTCTTTACCTATCAGCCGGGCTTTTGGGAAACTATCAAGTTTGCCTGGATCCAGTATGTCAGTGTGCTGTTCATATTTCTGTGGCTTTTCCAGCACATTCAAACCTTCATCTTTCAGAACCAAATCTTGCCAACCATACCAGTACCCCCATTTAAACCGCACAGCTCCTGAGACCAGTGTTTTGTTTTCCTGTTTAGTTTGATGTTTCTTTTTTTACCTCTTATTTTATTATTTCTATCATTTAATTGTACAATTATAATAACTTTGTTGAATAGGTTGTTGCGGATTATATTTTGCCATTTAATTTGCCATTGTTTGTTAATCAGTTTTTCTATGTACATAGTTTTCTTTTGTTCACGTCAAGTACATTTTTGTGAACTTCCCCCCAGGATGCTGGTGAAATTTCTGGTTCTTCTGGTTCTTCTGGTTTTGAGTAGTTCACCACAAATGTCTTGAGCTATTGATTGCGTGTGGTTGCAATGTCACAGAATAATAGAAGTATTTCAAGCAGAAACATTACACAAAGAAGAATGCCAGACTACTGAATAAAGCTGATGCTTCATTAAGTTGCTTGAGATGACCTCAAATGTGTGCATGTGGTTTCTGTTTGATTTTGTAATAAAGGGTCTAGAAAGTGTTCTTATAAGTATACATTATAATTTTTTTTAATAATAATTGATTCCACTCTGAGCTAACAAGTGATGTCACATCCATATCTCATGTCAAAAGTATGTGTAATAATGAACACGGAAGTAGATTATTAGATTTGATTGTGTTGTACTGATTCTTAGTTCTTTAAGTCATGAGGTAAAGGAAGTTTCAGAAGAGTGGCACGCCATGTTAGCTGAGTTTATTGTTTACTTTGAGATTGAATGTTGCATTGCCCCATATTTAATGTTACTGTCAGCAGTAATTTCCCCATACTGTACATTGTGTGCTATGCTAAATTATGTGATAAACAGCATCTGTAAAATCATTATTGATGGTATATCAGAAAGCTATATTTATAAGTAAACTATATTTCAAATATTCCCTTTCCCATCTTCTGCTTTCCTCTCCATATCCGCCAATGAGATCAAGCATAGGAAGTTTGGCAATGGACAGGAAACAGAGACAATGTTTTCCAACTACATTCATCCTTTTTGTGACACAATGCAACTCAGCTTGAATCTGAACACTATATTTATAATAGTTAAATGTATAACCACCTCACACATGTGTACAGCAGAGTTAGTTGTATATTACCTCATCATCTATAATATATACAGTATAATAGTATAGTTTGCATAAATAAATTGGTGTCTCAAACAGTTAAACGTATAAGCAAACTTACACAGAACTTAAGTGTTTTAATATTAATAATATAGGAAAAATAATCAGATATGTACAGCAACCTCAGTTACATAATACTTTCTTGTCAAATATATGTAACAGTATAATTTGCATCAGTACATATGTGGCTTTTATCTATTTATTGTTCAAAGATTCAGTAGACTTATTTAAAAGAGCACTGTATTATTCCGAGAAATTCGTGTAATCTTGGTTGTCTCTGCAGAAGTTTACTCATTATAGAGGCAGATAGCTCCGCCCACTCCTCTGTCAATCACCGCTAATGGCCACGTCCAAGGTTTTCTTTCCAAGCAACCGGTGAACAGAGAGAGTTTTCAACAGAAAACCTCAAACCATTAACAGACACTGAACAGGAGGTAAGACACGGATTAGGAATATATGTATTAGGCTATACTTGTATGTATGTATTATCAGGCTATGTATATCTTTATTACCAAGTGTATTTGCAGGATAACTCTTAAAATGATCAGTTTGTAACGGCTTAGTGTTGTTTTGTTGGTCTTCATGATGAATTCCAGTGAACATGGAGGAACAGCAGGAGTTTCGTCTTGTTCAGTACAAACGAGTCTAAATCACTTTATATTCTGCCACGATATTAACCGCATTTAGACGGCAAAATATTTTATATAAATAATTTAAGAAATATTTGATGGTCAAGAAGTGAGTCATTCGAAAAGTTTTGTTTGAATCTTTGTTTGTCATGTTTAAAAAGTATTGAACTTCTAATAACGCGTTATTTATCATTTTTGAGGCATTACAGGCGCTTTCGCGTCAGCGTTGTTTTTGGGAATCAACCGATGTTCCAAAAATGCTGTCTGTCTATAATGCAGCTCACACAGGTTTGAGACACTGTGTTGCAAGGAAAAAGTCACGGTTACCAACCGTTACCACATATTTACCGTATTTTTCCTGGTGAATGTAATGTTGCACATCGAGAACAAACGGAAATATATTCCTCCTCAAAATGGAAAATCGTTTAAAATTGATCAGTAGAGGGTTGGGGTTAAACCCTCCCAATGGAGGAATCCAAAAAACATGTCTTTCTGTTTGAATCCTAAACGAAAAATGTTCAGTGTAGGCCTACAGGAAAATCCATCATGCCGGACCTTATGGATCCTTGAGGCTTTTTTGTTCCCAATGAGGTATGTAAATTAAGTTTCAGAAGAATTTAATAAATGGGATGGAAATGTCAAAATTACATTTTATTTAGTGACGCATATATATTGAGGCAATGTGGACGTTTACATAAATGAGCCCCTTTCAGCCATTTTGTGTTTTATTCATTTTTGCTAAGTAACAAAATGAAAGACATCAGTTATACACATGGGTACCAAATTTCAAGTCAATTGGAGCTACGGTTTAGGATTTTTTGGGGGGGGGGCGGGGGGTTCCAAATTTTCACTGTACAGGAAAATCTATCATGGTGGAAACTATGGGTCCTTGAGGCTTTTTGTTCCCCATGAAAAATTAGGCATGTACACCAAGTTTCAGAAGAATTGGACAAATGGGGTGGAAATGACATAACTTTGGGTGTGGCCTGTAGCGCCAACTATGGGCGGATGTGGGCCATTCTTGGTGTGGGGGTACCCGTTGGCATGAAGTATCAATGTGGCAATTTAGAAAATGTTTGACCAGTGACTTTTTGAGATATTGGGGCTCAAGTAGAATAATAATAAAACTGTCAATAACAATAGATTTCCTCCTACCAGAGGAATCTAATGATCATGTTACTAGTGTATCGCAGCACATTCCCCATCTGTCTCCCTCTGTCAGGTGTACAACACTCAGAGGAATAGTTCAGCCAAAATGAAAATTCTGTCATCAACTATGATTTAGACCGCTGAAAACTCAGCGTTTTCAAAGGTCTTTAGTGTGGACAAGAGACAAAGGGTCGCAAAACCATTGGGTTTAAAATGAAAAATACCCTTTTAGTCAAGATGTGTCCTTACTTCTGTGGGACACAAAGGAGACATTTAGTGGAATGTCCAAGCTGCTCTATTAAAATGAAAGTGGATGGTGACTTACACATGGCAAACTCCAAAATCAACAAAAACTTTTTGTTTTACAAAATAAAAAAATTACCCTCACCGTAGCTCTAAAGCATTTCACTCGCATTCAACTTGAATCATTCAAATGCATATTGCCAGGACCACCACTGGCCAAATTGATGCCCGACGATTGTCGGAAGGCGTGTGAGGCGCATGCGAAAGTGGGAACGTGATCGTCTGTGTTTCACGACTGCTACAGGGTCCTTGAATAACGTATTACGTTTATGAGTAAGGGTGGAGTTTCTGGTGCCCCCCTAGGGAGTTTGTGCTCTACGCAGACTGTAATATGCGTATATGCATATAGGAAGCGGCAGTGTATATTGCATCACAATCAATCATGAGATGTGTGACAAACTAAAATTATAGATATAAAAAAATTTATGGGAGGGATGGCTGCACCAGTCTGGAATTTTATTGCTGATTTAAAATAAATTGTAATGTTGACAAAAAGTGTTTGAGATGGTGGACTTTCCCCATTCAAATGGACATTGTTGATGAGAATCCTGGGACAGTGTCTTGAGGCGCCATGTTTTGGTCTTTCATTTTGACCTGTTCCTCAAACAAAGCTCAGTCTTTTTGGATCTTGATCTGGTCCCTATTCACTTTCATTGTGTGGCAGCTTGAACATGCTAAAATAGTTTTGTGTTCCATGGAAGAAAGTCAAGAGGGTTTGGAGCCAAGTGAATTTTAGTTTTGGCTGAAATGTTCCTTTAAAACAGCATGTTGTGAGCGTATTCATGGACGTGGCATGTTATATGAACTAGTTTTGTTGATGACACGCTTGTTTTGAAAGGGATTTTTGTTGCGACAGTGCACAATGCCTTTCCAAAAGCTGCTTTGCTTTTCATTTGCATTTCATGTAATATACAAGCCTTTGGCATCCTGGACTTGATACATATCTTTTAAGATAAGTACAGAATAATAGGGTGTTTGTTCTGATGTTTCAGACTGGTGTGTGTTTAATAAGGGAGTGTATTTGTGTGTATTTTAAGACAAAAACGGTGTGTTTTTCACTATAATTATTGAAGTATGCAGGAAGTGTACAGAACTGTATTGATGTGAAGATGGATCTATATTTTGTAGTATTTTCATGCGGGCACAAGCTTGAACCAGTTGAGACAGTCAATGTAGCTCAGCACGGATGAGTTTGTTTATTCTCTGCGTGCGTGTTGTGTTTTTTTTTTTTTAAAGAATAGTTCACCCATAAATGTATGCCTGTCAACTGTCAGTGAAATGAAAAGACAGACTACAATCTTCATAAATACATTTCCTTTCGTGTTGGAAGAAATTCTTAACAGGAAATTCTTACGGGTATGAAATGACCCGAGGGTGAGTAAATATGACAGCATTTACATTTTTGGGTGAATATTCCTTTTAAATACTTTGTCTATCTTTATATTTTTGTTTAATTATAAAACTATCAATAGTCAATTTAAACGGAACACAGAATCTTTAATATTTCTTTAAAATTTGTCATAGTTCCTTTTTCTTTTCTTCCCCCCTAATCACCCTAATATCTCTTAATTGCAGGTTTAAAATATTTGTTTTGAAAAAAAAAAAAAAAAAAATGCTTTATCAGACAGTAAATGTAATTTTGTGGCTTTATAATCTATAGAAAATGAAAACTCCCACAGAGTTGTAGTTGAAGGATTGTTTAGATGTCTTCATGATGAAGCGCTTGTAGCTCAGCGAAGTTCACTCTTTGGTAAAATCACTGCCATCTGCTGGTAACAATTAGTAAATAAGAGTTGTTCTCAATTCATTTTGCCTCAAGACACAGATTTCACAATACTGAAATACTGATTGTTTGAAAAATGTCCTAATAATCCAACATTTAATAATGTACAGAGGGTTTCAAAAGTCCACTTTTTGTCTTTACAAACTAATAATATTGTCAGTGAAAAGATTAATTGAAAAAATACCATGAATTTGAGGATTTCTTAGTAATTGGCATGTTGCCCTTTTGCTTTAATGGCATCATGCACTGGTGCTCACATGAACACAACCTGATGAACATGTGCCATAGAGCATCTCGTGTGCTTTAATGAAATCATAGAAATCCGACTGTCTGGAAAAAATTATAAAGGAGTGTAAAGAAGTCAATGGAAAGACCCCATGACAAATTCTTTGTAAATGTATAAATGCATTTTACAATATAATCTTTTATTGATGAATTCGTTATAGAACCTTTGATTCCTTAACCCTACTTCTAGACTCTTTTCAACAATATAAAAAACAGGCCAATAAATTAATTAAACATACACCATTATATAGAGATTTTTGGGAAGCTAACCCTAATTGTAATCAGAAGGTAAATTAAATCATAATAATTTATTCAGAAAAATGGTTAAAGTATTCCAAACAACAGAGTGAAATTTAATTTGATTATCACTGAAAATCGTCTACTGATCCACTCTGTGAAGGCCTTGAAAGAAGTTTGAATGTTAAAATAAATGCAGGCTTTTGTTGGTCTCGGCCACTATGGTGGATGGACGCACCAGATCATTGAATCTGTTCCTCACACAGAGCTATCTTAAGACTTCTGAAGACTGTAAAATGGATTACTTATGGTTGTTTTATGGTGCTTTTGTGGTGTATTTTGGTCATGTTTTTGAGCCACAGCATATCCTGAAAACTCGTTCCTTACATCAATATTATAAGTTTCAAGTCGGGAAATTTTTAGTTCTTTAACACTTTTCACAACACGCCTCATTTCAAAGCAGCTTTACAGTATACTGTGATGTCTTAAAGTCTTCGGTGTGGGTTTAAATGAATGACACGATTGAAAATGTCTGACTTTATAGCATAAACATAATGCCAGTATCAGTTAGTTATTTGTAATACAAGTCATGTATAAATTGAGTAGATGTTGGGAGCAATGTGTAAATCCATATTGAATAAACTGTCAGATTAATGAAGTGTCTTTGAAATAGACATGTGTATGCAGTGTGTCTATGCAGTGGAAGCAAAAGTATGTGTGCTAGAGCCACACTTAAGAACAATATTTCTTTTCAAATTTTCTTACACCTTGCATAGTTTTGTTCATGTTTATTTGAAGATGAGGGCATGTCACGCAACCTGGAACTTGCCTTATTTGACTGGATTTGACCAAGTGACAGATGAGTTTGCTTCAATTACCAGATGTAGAATGTGTTTAATGTATTTACTTTGCCATCCTTACTATGCATGATTTTAAGATTTAGTTCTGTATTATTTGCATGTAGCTTTTTTTTTTACGTGCTATTAGCCACACCATCAGAATCAGTTGAGAACTGCTTGAATAATCGTGTGGATTTATCAGGATTGGACTACATGAGGCAAGGCACAGTTTTCACAAATTAGTTTTCACCCAGACTCCAGAAATAACACCTGCCAATAGTAGGTACATTTTAAAAGGTTTTGTCCCTCTAACAAAGAAATGATGTAGCTGTTGTTCCCCTGTTTACCGTATGTGTGACAAACATACACGAGAGGAGTCGGATTGTGTATTGGTAAAAGTGCACCCTTATGAAAAATAAACTTGATGACCCAACATGATTTTGTTCATGTTTTGGTTTGTTGGCTTGAGGATGTGTTGCCAGTTCTGGAGGGGAAAAAAAGCTTTTGGCATTTTAGCTAAATGTCTTCTAGTCAATTTTCCACTGAGGTAATGCTCTTAGACATGTCAGACAGCTGCCAACAAGTGACTGAATTTTACTTTAGAGGACCGTTTGTAGGCTCGTTTTTAAAAAATTTTTTTTAATTTAATTTGGTAAGTGAGCACCAGTTTATCGTTCTTGTATTGTAACTTCAAGCATTCACTTTGTTACAGTTTCTACTACTGGCCAGTAACATCTTTCATTACACGGCTGTATGAAATTATTTAATTCTTTAAATAGATATTTCTGAATAATAACCATTGTCCATAGCTTGCATGGGCAGTTGTAAATATTTAATGGGCACTGAGCAGAAATCTCATTAATGTCCTCTCTTTGTTTTTATTAGGTGAATAAAGTTTCCAGTATGCTTCGCTGCAGAGTCCCAAAGCCGGCGATATTGAGCCTTATCCTGATTCAGGCTGTCACAGTGGTGCTTCTGTTCAGCTGGTACAGCCGCCCAGCCTCTCAAAACACATCTTCATCTGAGGGTAAAGTTCACGTGCTGCTTCTCTCATCCTGGAGGTCTGGGTCCTCCTTCCTGGGTCAGGTGTTTAATCAACATCCGGATGTGTTTTATTTAATGGAGCCAGGCTGGCATGTGTGGACCTCCATAAAACAAGCCGGTGCACGCAGCTTACGAATGGCAGTGCGCGATACGATACGCAGCGTCTTCCAGTGCGACTTGTCTGTGATGGATTCGTACATCCCCCAACAACGAAACGTCTCCCATCTCTTCATGTGGAGCCACAGTCGTGCGCTCTGCTCTCCACCCGCGTGTATGCTAACGCCCCATGGCGAGATTAGCAAAGAACCAGAGTGCAAGTTGTACTGTGACACGCGTGGTTTGAAGCTCGCAGAAGCAGCTTGTCAGACTCACAGCCACGTGGTGTTGAAAGAGGTGCGATTCTTTGAGTTGGACTCTTTGTACCCGCTGCTGAGAGACCCGAGTCTGGATCTGCGCATTATTCATCTAGTTCGCGACCCGCGAGCGGTGTTTCGTTCCCGCGAGCAGTCGGCCAAAGCCCTGGCCAGAGATGCGGCGATAGTTCTGGAACAAGCTGACATCCCGGAGAAAGACAGGCAGTACAACATCTTGCAAGAGGTTTGCCGCAGTCATGTACGTATTTATGAGACCGCCATACTTAAGCCGCCGGATTTCTTGCGTGGTCGCTACAAAATGGTCCGTTATGAGGATCTAGTGCGCAATGCGTTGACTGAGATCGAATCTATGTACCAGTTTGTGGGTCTCGATATTACTGAAAACTTGCAGGAATGGATCTATCGGATCACCCATGGTAAGGGCAAGGGTACGAAGAACGACGCCTTCAAAATCACATCGCGAAATGCAGAGGATGTCTCCTTAGCTTGGCGAACCACCTTACCATATGAGAAAGTCCAGCGCATTCAAGATGTGTGCAAAGGAGCCATGTCTCTGCTCGGCTATAAGACTGTGGATAGTGAGAGAGAGCAGAAACTGTTGGATTTGCAACTGTTGACTCCACGGGAACGCTACCAATTCAGTTGGCTACCGCAGAAAAGCACTTCTGCTAAACTATAGAGTCGCCTAAGTGATCAAAAACTGAGACCACCCAAAGAGTGGAGGTGCGGTGGCGTCCATCAGTTTTGTTCCCCTTCAGCTTAAGCTAGTGTAAAAACGAAATGAGGAACGATCAAATATTTATGGACAATCCAACATTTATAGTGCACAGGAAACAGCTGTTGTTGTGTTCAATGGGATGCCAGAGGAATGAGGAGTTAAGAGATGTTTCTCTCACAAGGAGAACTTTAACTACTGGATGCTGTTTTTGAAGAAATGATGGTCCAATAATCAACTTCAACGTGTATTTATAGACAATTAAACTATTATGGTGTTTTAGTTTTTTATTGTTTACAACAAGGAAAAATGCATTTCAAAAGTGACGTGTTGGTAAAGGGAGCTATGGGACTGCTTGTTTCTCTCTTTTGTTTCACGATAGACATGTTTGAATTGCATTTACCACTGCAGGACATACATGCAACTCAACAACTTGTGACCGCATAATGATAAATGTCGCTATCCTTACATATAAAGCAGTTTATTTGAAAGTATGTTGAAATTGTTAAGTGTTATTTTTTTTGAAGGATATTTTCTTTTTAAATAGGTGCTGAGATTTGTCACTGGACACTAATGAGATGAGGCAAACCCGTGAGCTAGGGTTGACATATTGATTAGGAATATTCCGGGTTCAATACAAGTTTAGCTCAATCGACAGCATGTGTGGCCTAATGTTGATTATCATGACTCATCCATCCTTTTATTTTTTAAAAAGAAGCAAAAATCAAGATTACAGTCTGGCGCTTTAAAATGGAAGTGTGAATTTGGAATTGTTTTTTGGAGGGTTTCTGGAAATCGGAGATCTCACATGCCCATGCGTTTAAAAACACTTCCTGCTTCAGCCACTGGGGGAAGTCCTTAGAATATCTGTAAGCACTAAGTTTAGCTCTAGAAAGGTCAACCTACTATACAACTTATTGAAAAATGTGAAGCTTATAATTTTATAAAAGCGCTTATATTAATTCTTCTGTTAAAACTTGTGTATTATTTGAGAGGTAAAGTTGTTTTGGGGATTACAGTATTGCATCCTCCATAATGTTTTCAACATAATTTTGCAAAATTGGATATAACTTTGCACAGATAAGGTTAGTTAAAATGCAGGGGCAAGTGAAAGTAGAATTTTGTGGTGATCAACATTATGCCACAAATGCTGTTGATTGAGCTTAACTTGAATAGAAACCCAGACTAGTCCTTTAACCCTAACCATAAACCGTAGCTTCTGATTTGTCAGTCTCACTGAAGACAACAGAGATTAGTCAAACAAGGGAGCGCCTTGTTATTAAAACCAATGAAGGAAACACAAAATGACAAACAGCAGATTTAATTTGCCATAAACAGCTTTATTGTGATTGTAGCATATTTTATCACTGCATTATTTCACCTTTATATGTTCTTGCTAAATGTTTAAGAACAAAGAAAGTGCTCCAGGTAATAATTGCATAATAAAGTCAAACAGAAAAAATATATTTAACTAGCTTTAAGGAGATGTGAATGCTTTTTACAAGTCAGAATCTTGTAATTACAGTAATTCTGACATGACCTGAACACCCCCAAATATTTGATTGGAAAAGCCACATTCAAAGCCATAGAATAGCCGATAAATACACCATTATATTAATGTGCCAAGTTGTAACAAAGCATTATATTTGGCAACTGTTAACAAAACATCGAGACTAGTGAACTATATTTTTTATTGCAGATTTTTTTTATTGTTTTACATTTATGTATTTTGCAGACGCTTTTATGCAAAGCGATTTACAGAGCCCTAATTACAGGGACAATCCCCCTGGAGCAACCTGGAGTTAAGTGCCTTGCTCAAGGACACAATGGTGTTGGCTGTGGGGCTCGAACCAGCATCCTTCTGATTACCAGATTACCAGTCATGTGCTTTAGACCACTACACCACCAATTGTTGGTTCTGTTTTAGAACATGCAGTGTGAGGCATTGCGTTACAGCCCTTTTGCAACAGTTAAATTGCTTGGTGTTTTGCCTACCTAACCCTTTTTTTTTTTTTTTTGGATGACAGATACATTTATGAGATGAAAAAACATGTTTATTGAGACTTTTTCCAATAGGGTTGTACAGTGCAAAATATAAATTTACACTCGGTCCCAAACTGCATGAACAAGAGTGTCCTCTAGTCAGTGATATGTTAACTTTTAGTTACATAGAAAAGTTCTAATGGTTTAGTCTTCTCATTATATATCTATAAATACAAAAATATATCATAAGAGGAAATATAAGGCATAAGGTTTTCTTTCTGGCTGTAATATTCCATTATTGAATAGATAGATGAGAACTTGAATTCAGAGTGTAAGATTCTTTCACTGTAGATTTGTTTTGTTTGTTTTTTTTTTTTTCCTTTCAGCCAATCAATATTTTCACAAAAATGTGCAAATGCCACATTTTCTTTATCCATAATTTAATTAAACTAACCGAAAGTCGACTTCAACAGGAATGCCCTAAAGTGTTAGAGAAAATACAGTAACAATGTATGATTGTGATGGCTAACAGGGGCATAATTGATCATTTAGCCACTGACTTCATGAGACACATTGTAATATGATAAAATCAAATGTAGTTTAGGTTTATGTAATGTGTGCGGGGATGGGGGTATGCAGAAGCCGGTTTTGTATGTATGTTTTGTGTTTATTTTTTAGGATTGCTGAGGTATTTCTATTTTATGAGGTTATGTTTTATTTGAATCTTGAATGGTAGCAGGTATTGAATTTCATTACATTTTGAATCACATTGATTTTATTTTATTTAAAACACTACACAGTGTCATAGATGAGTTCAAGTGTGCATTAAAACACTCAATGCATGTTAGGAATACACTCACCTAAAGGATTATTAGGAACACCATACTAATACTGTGTTTGACCCCCTTTCGCCTTCAGAACTGCCTTTATTCTACGTGGCATTGATTCAACAAGGTGCTGAAAGCATTCTTTAGAAATGTTGGCCCATATTGATAGGATAGCATCTTGCAGTTGATGGAGATTTGTGGGATGCACATCCAGGGCACGAAGCTCCCGTTCCACCACATCCCAATGATGCTCTATTGGGTTGAGATCTGGTGGCTGTGGGGGCCATTTTAGTACAGTGAACTCATTGTCATGTTCAAGAAACCAATTTGAAATGATTCAAGCTTTGTGACATGGTGCATTATCCTGCTGGAAGTAGCCATCAGAGGATGGGTACATGGTGGCCATAAAGGGATGGACATGGTCAAAAACAATGCTCAGGTAGGCCGTGGCATTTTAACGATGCCCAATTGGCACTAAGGGGCCTAAAGTGTGCCAAGAAAACATCCCCCACACCATTACACCACCACCACCAGCCTGCACAGTGGTAACAAGGCATGATGGATCCATGTTCTCATTCTGTTTACGCCAAATTCTGACTCTACCATCTGAATGTCTCAACAGAAATTGAGACTCATCAGACCAGGCAACATTTTTCCAGTCTTCAACTGTCCAATTTTGGTGAGCTCTTGCAAATTGTAGCCTCTTTTTCCTATTTGTAGTGGAGATGAGTGGTACCCGGTGGGGTCTTCTGCTGTTGTAGCCCATCTGCCTCAAGGTTGTGCGTGTTGTGGCTTCACAAATGCTTTGCTTTATACCTCGGTTGTAACGAGTGGTTATTTCAGGTAAAGTTGCTCTTCTATCAGCTTGAATCAGTCGGCCCATTCTCCTCTGACCTCTAGCATCAACAAGGCATTTTCGCCCACAGGACTGCTGCATACTGGATGTTTTTCCCTTTTCACACCATTCTTTGTAAACCCTAGAAATGGTTGTGCGTGAAAATCCCAGTAACTGAGCAGATTGTGAAATACTCAGACCGGCCCGTCTGGCACCAACAACCATGCCACGCTCAAAATTGCTTAAATCACCTTTCTTTCCCATTCTGACATTCAGTTTGGAGTTCAGGAGATTGTCTTGACCAGGACCACACCCCTAAATGCATTGAAGCAACTGCCATGTGATTGGTTGATTAGATAATTGCATTAATGAGAAATTGAACAGGTGTTCCTAATAATCCTTTAGGTGAGTGTATGTAGACGTGTTTAACTCATGAAAACATATGGGTAATGTGTGTTCAGAACAGACAATTCATTCTGTTATGAAATGTTAGATAGAGATATATATATATAGATATATATAATATAAAATGTAAGAATGTAAATGAATGTTAAATGTATATGAAGGGCAGAATGGACTGCGATATGATTTTGAGTAGTGTCTGAACCCATAGAAAATCGTATCCACGGTACACATTTAGAGTGTCAGTATTTATGCTCTGATGCAGTGTGTTGTCTCTTTATATTTTATGATGGTGATTCTAATTACACATTCTTTTGGTTGTTTGCACATATTCAGGATAAAATATGACTTATTAGGAATTAATATGCCAGAATCTGCTTCTTTGATCAATGTAGAGTTTAAATTAAATACGATCTTGAATGTATCTTCCCACTTTAAGTGCCCTAGTCTTTAAATATTGATCATTAAAACTATTTCTGCTGTAATAGGTACATACACACAAAAAAGCTGTGATGTTTATGGTGTCCTTATTATTGTTGGATCATGTAGTTGACCACAGAAACTACATATCCAAATGGAATATGAATCAATATAATTCACGTTTGAGGTTCAATGACATTTTGAATTGGCCGAGAGCATTTTGTTTGTTCAACAATAAATTAATTCTTGCCTAATATAAATTTTTCTAATAATTGTGCACGTAGTGTATATATACCTGATCTGACCAATATAATGAGACTGATTCATATTAAACATTAAATGTACATTAAATGATATATAATAATCAGGGCTGCCATTTAATGTGGTACTTTAGTGCAATTAATGACATTATTTTTTTTTATTATTTTGTTATTATTAAATAAAAAAAACAGACCCTTATGTAAATTCTGAAAAAAAAAAAAAATTTCCTACCATAAGATACATTTAAGCTTGATGTGCGTGTGTTTTTACGAGCAGTGTCAGCAGGGGCCAGTCAGCGCCCCTCAACAATGAATGAGAACCAGTCACAGAGAACACACTCTTGACACCTGGACAAAGCACAATGCAGGGGTCTCGAGACACGTTTCAACTATTTCAACTCCTCCAAAAAACTTGGCAATTCTGATGCTGAAAATTGTCTGTCTCAAAAAAGTAACTCTTGAACCTGATTCAATCTTGGACAACAGTTCCACGTGTTCGGAATTAGTTTTCTTAACTTAAAATTACTATGCAATCTTAACACAAACACTTTGTGTATAGAATTAGGTAACTGAATTGTATAAAACCAACAAAATTTAGGACTGCATATCTTGCACAACATTATATTGATCTCCACACATTCCATGTTTACAGTGCAGGAAATTCCCAATGTTTTATGTTTATATCCACACTCTTAATTAATATATTAGGCCTAATATATACATACTTTATATTACATGTCACAACCAATTTAGTAGCAAGGTCTCCTCTCTCAGGGATGCATATGTTTTATTTAGGGCTGTCAATTTAACACATTAATAACGTGCAATTAATTTAAAAAAAACTCAGTGAACTCAGTGACTAAATCTTTGATCCTGCTTGTGAGAACACTACACATGCCCAAGGTTAACGTCTAGGTTACGTATGTAACCTACATTCCCCGATGGAGGGAACGAGACGTTGTGTCGGAGAAGCGACACTAGGGGTCTCTCTTGAGCGCCGATATACACCTCTGATCTATGAAAAAAGGCCAAAGAGAAGAATCCCGCCCCGGATATACGGGTATTTAAGCGGGGCAAATACGGAAGTTAATTCAGGATTTTTCTGAGGAGCCAGAAATGGTCCGGCCACAACAGTGGCTCGGCTCAGCGACGTGGCGGGGAAGACACAACGTCTCGTTCCCTCCATCGGGGAACGGAGGTTACATACGTAACCTAGACGTTCCCCTTCTGTCGCTCTCTCCACGTTGTGTCAGAGAAGCGACACTAGGGGTCCACTTTTAAACGTGCCATGCGCTGAGCCGTGTACGTGAACTGCTGATACAGGAGCGGGCAGGTATTCTTACGTGCAACGGCGACCAGTTGTATCAGACTGCACGTACCCTTCCCCAATGCCACATTCAAGCCATCAGAGTCCTTCTGGTTACCCTGGAGGGGGGAACAAGGTGATGGCCTCCAACCTGGGAACGGGCCAGCCTGGCTGGGCCTCTTTTCTCTCTATGTTTCTCGTATAGAGCAACTACGGCCAGGGCCCTTACATGCATTGAGGGAAGGGGGTCTTAGCCCTTCTTTCAGGGGGAGAAGACCCTGCGGAGGCCACACCTACCTTGCAGGGGAGGCAAAGCGTGGCAAATACATCACATGGCCTGTTTAGGACCTATGTGGGAAAGTTGGTGCGGTGGTAGATCCAGCCTCGTAGAGGGGAGAAGCTTACAGCACGGCGACCAAGGCAGCTGTAACTGCCTAAGGGAGACACGGGGGTCCGCTTGTGAGGGGACAGTACCGCGGAATTACACACAGGGGGAGTCCGAACAGGAGGCCTTACCTGTGGAGCACCTATTCCAGTACAGGGTAGATTGGGTACCCATAGTGGCTTGGGTTGGCGAGTTCTTCCGCTGAACTGCTGACCCAAAAAGGGCTAGGGAGGAGTCAACCAGGGACCCGAAGATGGGATCTCCTGGGAACGGAGGCGCACTATTTTACCTCGGCTGAGGGAAAGGGCGCCAGGCGCAAGCAATTCACCCGGCCAGATTGTCAGCGTGTTACCGAGTTCTATGGACTCGGACCTGAGAAAACACGGGACGATACTGACTCAACTCGGAGATTGTAAAATCTCGAAAAAGTGTTAGGTGTTGCCCACCCTGCTGCTCTGCAGATGTCTGCTAGGGAGGTGCCACTGGCCAGTGCCGCAACACCCCTGGTGGAGTGAGCTCAGACCCGCAAGGGGGGGGCACGGCCTGTGTGTGATAAGCCAATGAAATGGCGTCGACAACCCAGTGGGCAAGCCTCTGTTTGAAGACAGGGTTCCCTTTCCGCTGTCCCCCGAAGCAGACAAAGAGCTGCTCAGAGCGTCTAGTGCTCTGCGTGCGTTCCAGATAGATACGCAAAGCACGTACCGGACACAGCAATGAAAGGGCTGGGTCTGCCTCCTCCCGGGGCAGCGCTTGCAGGTTCACTACCTGATCTCTGAAGGGTGTGGTAGGAACCTTGGGCACATAGCCCGGTCGCGGTCTTAGGATCACGTATGTGACTGCTGGACCGAACTCCAGGCAAGTGTCGCTAACAGAGAACGCTTGCAGTTCCCCGACCCTCTTGATGGAGGTCGAGCGCGATCAGCAGGGCAGTCTTGAGAGAGAGGGCCCTGAGTCCAGCTGAATCTAGCGGCTCGAAGAGGGGTCTCTGGAGGCCCGTGAGGACGATCGAGAGATCCCAGGACGAGAACAGGTTAGGCCGGGAGGGAGTTAGCCTCCGGGCACCTTTTAGGAACCTGACAATTAAGTTGTGCTTATGAAGAGACTTGCCGTCTATCGTGTCATGGTGAGCCGCGATGGCGGCGACATACACCTTGAGGGTGGAGGGAGACAGCCTCCTCTCCAGCCTCTCCTGTAGAAACACGAGCACTGACCTAACTGCACACTTCTGTGGGTCTTCAGCCCGGGAAGAACACCAGTTTGCGAACAGATGCCACTTTAGGGCGTAAAGATGCCTGGTAGAGGGGGCTCAGACTTGGTTGATAGTATCTATGACGGTCGGTGGTAGGCCAGCTAGATCTTCCGCATCCCGTCCAGGGGCCAGACGTGGAGGTTCCAGAGGTCTGGGTGCGGGTGCCAGAGGGTGCCCCGTCCCTGAGAAAGAAGGTCCTTCCTCAAGGGAATTCGCCAGGGAGGGGCTGTCGTGAGGAGTGTGAGGTCCGAGAACCAAGTCCGGGTGGGCCAGTAGGGGGCCACCAGAATGACTTGCTCTTCGTCCTCCTTGACCTTGCATAGCACCTGTGCAAGAAGGCTTACTGGGGAAAATGCGTACTTGCGCAGCCCCGCGGGCCAGCTGTGTGCCAAAGCATCTGTCCCAAGGGGAGCCTCTCCGGGCATACCAGAGCGGGCAGTGGGAGGTTTCTTGGGAGGCAAGAATGAATGCCCACGAAGGGGGGCGGAGGCCTGGCAAACTGAATTGCGTAACCGAGTCGAATGGTCCGGTGCAGCCAGCGTGACGGGCTGGGCAGTGAAAGCCATGCCTCTAAACTCCGTGCTAGGGGCACCAAGGGGACGAGTATTTTGGATGTACCCGGCGGGGCTTCGCAGTGGTGCGGAACAGGTAATGCGGCATCGGGAGGCAGTGAAGCGGCCCGAGGATCTGGTGCTGAGAATAGACTCAAAGCACTTACCTTGCTCTGCGCACCCGGCAGTGGGCGGGTTCGTGACTGAAGAGGAGGTCTGGTGTTGGCGTCCTCTGGGCTCGTCCGAAC
Organism: Xyrauchen texanus; assembly: GCF_025860055.1. Classification (NCBI taxonomy): domain Eukaryota; kingdom Metazoa; phylum Chordata; class Actinopteri; order Cypriniformes; family Catostomidae; genus Xyrauchen; species Xyrauchen texanus. The sequence continues at coordinate 22,368,532 of NC_068324.1, forward strand.
CGGCCGGCCGGGGAACAGTCGTGGGGCTGAAGGCGGGGACACCGCGTCCAGGAAACCGGGTCTGTTGAGGCCTGAAAGCAGAGTGCCGTGAGAACGGCATTTGCGGGCCAGGTGACCCAGAGACAAAAAGGAAATAGCTCTATAGAATGTAATGAATTTAACAAAAGATTCTCCTCCCGGCCCTCCACCGGGGAACGGAGCGGTCTTACCAGCTCCGGAGCTACCATCTCAGTCTCTGGGTCGGTCATCTCAGGAGCGTCTGGGAGCCTTCCGGGTCCTCGAGGGGGTCCGTGAGACGATGGGCGTCCAACTTCTGCGGGGAGCTCGACGCTGGGGCTGAGAGCTGGGCCCACTCTCTTCGTTAGTTGAGGCGGAGCACCATATTCTTTCTTTCTTGAAAGCCGCAGGAGGACGCCCTCTGCGAGCAGACAGGGCATGGTTCTCACTCTGAAAACATAACCCATTGGAGAGAATGCTCATCCCGAGCTCGGACGGAAACAAGCAAGCGTGCCGGGAGGCGGGGGGTTTCGAGAGGGTTCACCCGGCGAAACGGAGCCAGACCAGTCTCTCTCATCCCATTCATGGCAAAAACACTTGAAAGGGCAGTTTTCAATCAGATCTCCGCCTATCTCTCACAGAACAAGCTGCTGGATGACAATCAGTCAGGCTTCAAAAGTGAACACTCCACTGAGACTGCCCTGCTGTCTGTCATCGAGTCGCTGAGACAGGCGAAAGCTGAATCCAGATCATCCGTTCTGATTCTGCTGGACCTTTCTGCTGCCTTTGACACAGTCAACCATCAGATCCTACTCTTCACCCTCTCTAAACTGGGCATCACTGGAAATGTGCTTGACTGGTTCAACTCTTATCTCTAAGAAAGGTCCTTTGAGGTAGCCTGGAGAGGGGAAGTATCCAAGCCACACCAGTTAGTTACTGGGGTACCTCAGGGATCAGTGCTTGGGCCACTTCTCTTCTCCATATACACAACATCACTGGGACCCATCATCCAGTCACATGGTTTCTCTTACCACTGCTACGCTGATGACACGCAACTCTACTTGTCTTTCCAGCCCAACGACACCACAGTGACCGCTCGAATCGCTGCCTGTCTGGCAGACATCTCAGCCTGGATGAAGGAACACCACCTTCAACTCAACCCAGCCAAGACCGAACTCCTTGTCTTTCCAGCCAACCCTGCTGTTGAACACAACATTACCGTGCAGCTGGGTCCAACTACAGTTTCGCCTTCCAAAACGGTCAGAAATCTAGGGGTAACCATTGATGATGAGCTAAATTTCACAGACCACATTTCAAAAACTGCAAGATCATGTAGATTTACACTACAATATCAGGAAGATAAGACCCTTCCTCTCTGTACATGCCACACAACTGCTCGTTCAGTCCCTTGTCATAACTAGACTGGACTACTGTAACGCTCTCATTGCAGGCCTTCCTGCATGTGCTATTAGACCTCTCCAAATGATCCAGAATGCAGCAGCATGTCTGGTCTTTAATGAACCTAAGAGAGCACATGTTACACCACTTTTTGTCTCTCTCCACTGGCTGCCGGTTCATGCACGTATTAAATTCAAGGCCCTGATGCTGGCATACAAAACAGTCACTGGGTCTGCTCCAGCATACCTAAAAATATTTATGCAGAGCTACGTTCCCACCAGAAGCCTGCGGTCGGCTAAGGAACGTCGCCTTGTCGTACCAAAACAAAGAGGCACCAAAACACTTTCCCGGACTTTCAGTTTCATCATACCACGGTGGTGGAATGACCTTCCCAACTCAATCCGGGAAGCTAACTCACTCTCTATCTTCAAAAAACGGTTAAAAACACATCTTTTCCAAAAGCACTTAACCGGTCACTAAAAAAATTAAAAATTAAATTATTTACATTTCTTGTTGCACTTAAATCTGTTTTGTATACTATTCTGATGATAGTGAAACTTTGTAATATGGCACTTTTTGTACCACTGTCTCCCTAAGATGATTCACTGATGTTTTTCCTCTTTTGTAAGTCGCTTTGGATAAAAGCATCTGCCAAATGAATAAATGTAAATGTAAATTACTGATTAATTTAACTGTTTCTGTTACAAAAAACTTCAGATAAATATGCATTACAATGTCACTCTTCATACAAGCTTATCAACAGTTCAGAGTCTCTATGATCCACTGGGCTTTGTGGCTCCCATCACAGTTCAAGGAAAAGCTCTCATCAGAGAACTGTCGTCCAAAGAATATGACTGGGATGATCCTCTCCCATCAGACAAGCAAGTGTCCTGGAAGTCGTGAAAAGAGTCTCTCCTGGAACTAGAGAAGCTACACATCAAAATAAGGTATGTGCCTATTCCTCTTGCCTCATCTCAAAGTTGAGAACTCTGTTTATTCTCCGACGCCTCCACTCAGGCTATCGCTGTTGTAGCCTACCTGCATGTCACCAGTGAAGAAAATCAGTGTCACGTAGGATACATTATGGGCAAAGCGAAGTTGCCGCTGCATCCAGCCCATACAGTTCCACGTTTGGAGTTGTGTGCCGCTGTCCTGGCAGCTGAGATGGCGGACACAATCTGCAGTGAGATAGACATTGAGATGTATGACGTGAGATTTTTCACTGATAGCAGGATTGTTCTCGGGTACATCCATAACACCTCCAGAAGAATTCATGTGTATGTTGCCAACTGAGTCAATCGCATCAGGAAATCAAGTCATCCACAACAGTGGCAGTATGTAGCCACCGAACAGAATCTGGCGGATCACGCCACCAGAACCACGTCTGTAGACATCCTCAGGACCTCTAACTTGTTCTCAGGCCCTGTATTCTTGAAAAGCAGCAGTGAGCCTCCACAAAGCAACAGCTTTAATCTTATTGACCCGGAACGTGATGTTGAAGTTCGGGCCCAAGTTGCTGTCAACTACACCAAAGCTACAGAAGGTCAGTTCAGCTCAGCACGCTTTGAACGATTTTCTAGCTAGAAGAGACTACTGCAAGCCATCGCAAAACGTATTCAAATAACAAGAACATTCTCCAAGACTCTCAAAGTGGATGCTGTTGATGCACGTTGGCAAGCTAAAACGGTCGTCATTCGTTGTGTCCAGCAAGAGTTCTATGGAGAAGAGTTAAAATATTTGAGAGATGGGATTCAGCTCTCAAAAAGAGAGTCTACTGAGAAAGTTAAATCCTTTCATCGACGAGGATGGACTCCTTCGGATTGGAGGATGCCTTACCAACGCTGACTTACCCAGAGACGAGAGACATCCTGTCATACTGCCAAAAACTCATCACATCGCAACTCTCATAGTGAGACATTACCATGAGGACGTTTTCCATCAAGGTCGTCATTTTACTGAAGGTGCCGTCTGGTCGGCAGGAGTGTGTATAGTGGGAGGTAAAGGGCTAGTGTCTAGTGTCCTTGTCAGGGACCAAACAGTAAAGGCAAGGACACACGGCGGTTGTTAAGAAATTTAGGCTTTATTTAGCCAACTATGTTAATTAAAGTTTAAACAAAAAGTACTTAAAGTGGGTCTTTTAACAAAACTGAGGTCAACATAACAAGACTACAATATACATCTTAACATAACAAACCTGACCTCCTGAATGACACAGAAGGAGGGGTATATATACACAAAGGCTAGCCTACACCAAACACAAAGGGGAGAAAACTTGACTTACTACAATTACCAAGACCCAAAATAAACCCAACTACTAACCATGAGAAATTACTAGACAAACAAAACTACCAAAACCCAATATTAATCTAACCCAAACAAATTATCCTCATGCTGCTGTGTTGTTAAGGATTTTGTAGTTCAGAGTCCCCCTGCCCACTGCCAGGAGTTGGTTCCTTCCACTTCCTGTGGTGGAGCATAAAAGGCAGTTTCAAACTCCAGCTCTTCCTTTGGCAGATGACTCAGCAGCAGGAGCATGTGGAGAAACAAAAGACTGGTATAACTCACTAAACAATTCTGATCAAATGAATACTATTATTAACCAAAATGCGTGCACTCAGATTGGAAATTTTAGCATCATTCATGAAAAGAATAAACATACAAAGAAAATGTGTTTGTGGTTATTTGTAGAAACAAAACCCATTACCACCACTTTAGATGGTGGCGGTTGATAGGGCCGTCACACACTCCCCCTCCTCTGGCGACTCGCTGGAACAGCGGGAAAGGTAGTCAGCTGTAGCATTCAGTCTGCCAGGGATATGACGCACTTCAAACTTATAAGGTTGCATGGCCAGGTACCAACGGGTTATTCTGCTATTTGTGTCCTTCATCTTGCCCAGCCATGTCAACGCCTTATGGTCCACCTCAAGATTAAATTCCCTCCCCAAGAGGTAGTATTTGAGGGAGTCCAAAGCCCATTTGATCGCTAAACATTCCTTCTCTACTGTAGAATAACGCACCTCCCTTAGGTACAGTTTTCTACTCACATACGCCACTGGCTGACGGGACCCTTCTGGGCCTTGAAGGAGCACAGCACCAAGCCCGCGGTCTGAAGCGTCAGTCTGCAGGATGAATGATTGTTTGAAGTCAGGGCAGTACAACACAGGATAGCTGCTCAGTGCTTGCTGGATGTCCTTATAGGCAGTTTCGCCCTCTTCTGTCCAACAGAGATACTTGGGCTTTTTGGGACTGGTTATATCTGTAAGCACAGCTGCTCTGGCAGAATAGTTAGGTATAAATTTGTGGTACCAACCTGACATGCCAAGGAAAGACTTGAGCTGGGTTCTTGTTTGTGGGAGTGGGCATGACTGGAGAGCCTGTACCTTTTGCACCTGTGGTTTGATGACCCCTCCTCCAATGACATGGCCAAGGTACTCAGTTTCTGCTTTAGCAAAGGTACACTTGGCAGCATTCACCGTAAGTCCTGCAGCATGGAGACACTCAAATACGACTTTAAGGTGTTTCAGATGTTCTTCCCATGTGTTACTATAAACAACAATGTCATCCAGGTAAGCCATGGCAAAATCTGACAGGCCACCCAAAACTCGATCAACAAGTCTCTGGAATGTAGCAGGGGCCCCATGCAACCCAAAAGCCATAACTTTAAAGTGATATAGTCCCCAGGGGGTTTTGAAGGTGGTTAACTCACGGCATGACTGTGCCAAAGGGACCTGCCAGTAGCCTTTACACAGATCAATAGTAGTAAGGTACTTTGCCTTGCCCAAGCGTTCAATAAGGTCATCAATGCGAGGTGTTGGATAGGAGACAAATTTGGAAATAGAATTCAGATATCTGAAATCAATACAAAACCGGAGTTTGCCATCCTTCTTAGGCACCAAGACTACAGGGTGGCACCACTCACTTTTTGAGGGCTCAATGATTCCAAGAGACAGCATCAGATCAATTTCCTTTTCCAGTGGGCCCAGCAAGCGTTCAGGAATCCTGTAACTCCTACGTCTAACAGGGGCATCACTCTTCAAAACAATGTCATGCTCTACCAGTGTTGTATGGCCAGGGTTTTCCTTAAAGACTTCTGGTATACAAAGAGACCTCACCTGGGACTGCTGGGCCTCCGTGAGGTGATCCAGAGTCGGCAATGAAGGGGCAGGCACTGGCAAATACTGCTCTTCCACCTCCTCGTCTCCTACTCTCTGGATGAGCAGCACATTAGGTCTCTCCACAACATTTTCCTCTTGCCTAGGCATCCACTCTTTCAGCAGGTTGATGTGCAAAATCCTAGGACACCTCCGACCTGGAGTGGAGATTGCATATGTGGTCGTGCCGATCTTTCGAATTACCTCATAGGGTCCTTGCCATTTAGCCAGAAGCTTGCTCTCCTCTGTAGGCAACATCACCAGCACCTTCTGGCCAGGCTCAAAACTCCTTTCCCTCTCCAACTGGTCATACCAAGCCTTCTGCTTGAGCTGGGCAGCTGTCATGTGCTCCTGTGAAAGCACAGTCATTTTATCCAGTTTTTCTCTCATTTGAAGAACGTAAGAAACAATATTCAAAGGTTCTTTACCACTTGGGGGTCCCTCCCACATTTCTTTCAGAAGGGTTAAAGGCCCCCTCACCTCATGACCAAATAGCAACTCGAATGGTGAAAACCCAGTGGAAGCTTGTGGCACTTCTCTGTAAGCAAACAGTAAGTAAGGAAGCCACTGGTCCCAATCAGAGCCAGTGTCATCAACAAACTTACGGAGCATCTGATTAAACCGTTCAGTTAGTCCATAAGTTTGTGGATGGTATGGTGTAGTTCTCAAACCTTGGATGCCCAGCAACTGATACACATCCTTCAACAGCTTAGACATAAAGTTGGTGCCTTGGTCTGTGAGTATCTCCTGGGGAAACCCAACCCTTGCAAAAAACTGAACAAGGCAAGATGCTACCGCCTTTGCTTTAACGGACTTTAGGGGAAACACTTCTGGGTACTTTGTAGCGTAATCCGTAACAACAAGCATAAATCGGTTTCCTGACTTACTTCGCTCCACTGGACCAACAACGTCCATGCCAAGACGTTCAAAAGGGGTAGTGATCACTGGTAGAGGCTGAAGGGGAGCTCTGGTTGGACGTTTTGCTGATGTTTGCTGGCACTGAGGGCAACTCCGACAGAATTGGGCTACATCCTTACGTAAACCAGGCCAATGAAAATAACGGTGTATCCGAGCTGATGTTTTATGCTTCCCTAGGTGGCCAGCCCAGGGAATGGAGTGACCTAAAGCTAGCACGGACTCTCTGGCTACCTTAGGAACCATCAGCTGTTTTCTTGACCCATGTTGATAGTAAAGGAGACCATTCTGTAAGGTAAAGCCTTCAAACCCATGCTCCAAATCAACTCTCCCTTCATTTGCCTTTGCTCTTTGGATGTAGTCAGCTAAACTAGAATCTTCTTGCTGCAGTTGCATCATGTTCACAGGTAATTGGAAACCCACTGGCAGCTCAGGAGTTGACATTGCAGGGGAATTTATCACTGCATGATGGAACTTTTCCTGCCGTCTCTGCCTACGAGACTTACGAGACTTTCCTGGCTCTGCCTCAACCTCGGCCTCATAAAAAGGCAGGGACCACAGTGTGTAATCTGTCTCACCTGACTGCTGTGTTGATGCCTGTGCCCTGGTCAGGGCCATATTGCAGGTCGCACGCTGCTGTATCAGATCAAGAAGCACTGGCAAATCATGGCCCAACACTGCTGGGAAAGGCAAATTATCAGGGACACCAACATTTAACAGGTAAGTCTGTCCTTGCACTTTAACATACACATCAGCAGTTGGATAACGTTTTTCATCCCCATGGACACAAAAAATAGGGACCGTCTCAGTGGTACAGACAGCCTGAGGGCGTGATGTCTGTGTACCAGTGTTTGATTACTTCCAGTGTCAATAAGTGCCTTCAGGTTCTGACCATTTATTTCGACTGATGTCTCTTTAAGCAATTGCCTCACCTGCCGCCCAGGCTCATATGTCCTCCGGGGTGCATAGCACATCTGTGCCAGTTTTACGGGATTCTGCGGACAAGCTGGTTTGGTGTGTCCCTCTTGCCCACATAAATAACAAACCACTTTGTTAAAACGTTTACCGTAACCATGAGCAGGTGGATGATTCTCCTTCACAGGTGGCTTACTCATTGTCGATCGCGGACCATGCGGAGTAAAGACAGGTTTCTGTCCGTCTTTTAAAGCCTTCCAGGACCTGTAAACCCAGGAGGGGTTTTTACTGCGTGCAGCAACGAACACATCTGCCAATGAAGCAGCCTCTGCTGCAGTCTGTGAGTTATGCTCTTTGATCCAAACCTGCAGCTCAGGGGACAGCATACGCAAGTATTGCTCACAAATTATGATTTCACCAATATCATCAACAGTTTTATCCCTTTTAAACTGGCACAGATGTGCTATGCACCCCGGAGGACATATGAGCCTGGGCGGCAGGTGAGGCAATTGCTTAATTGCTCAAATGATCCAAGATGGCGGCGCGGTAGCACGCAGCGGCCACTCCGGATCCACAATGGTGCTATTTTTGTTAAAAAAGCCCGACTTTTGCAACACATGGACATCGGAGCAACCAGTGTTCGTGTCTACCATCGCCAGACACTACTCAAATATAAGACTCATGCAAAAACCAAGCTGCATGATGACCTGCAGGAGGCGCTACGCGTACTCGGCTTGCTGCGGAGACCAGGCCTCCAGCCCTTAGGCGTCGCCTGATGCCGGTGGCGGGGAGAGGACGTCGTAAGCGGTGTCGCGAAAGCGGAAGCGGAAAGAGGGCGGGGGTCCATGCTAGGCTAAAACAAACCCTAGCCGGCCGGATCTCCCGTCTATCCTGCTCTCAAATGTTTGCTCCCTGGACAATAAACTGGACTATATCCGACTCCAGCAGGCTAAGCAGCGTGAGTTTAGAGACTGCTGCGTCTTTGTTTTCACGGAGGCGTGGCTCAGCGACAGAGTTCCGGATGCCGCCATTCAGCTAGACGGGCTCGCCTCGTTTAGTGCCGACAGAAATACAGCTCTCTGCGGTAAGACTCGCGGTGGTGGCTTGTGTGTTTACATCAACACGGAATGGTGCAAGAACTCTATGCTAGTCTCTAGTTACTGTTCATCGCTGTTGGAGCTTGTGACTGTTAGATGCAGACCTTTTTATCTACCACGGGAATTCACCACTGTTTGCATAACCGGGTTTACATTCCCCAAGCTAACGCTAAGGAAGCGCTCTGTGAACTGTATGGGGCTATGAGCGAACTGCAGAGCGCTCACCCCGACGGACTGTTTATTGTCACCGGAGATTTCAACCATGCAAATATCAAGACAGTGCTCCCTAAATTCCATCAGTATGTGGACTTTGCAGCGAGAGGCGAGCAGCTTGATCTTGTTTACACAAACATCCCAGGCGTGCCGGGCGGAGCCCCGCCCCACCTCGGCTACTCAGACCACATCTCTGTTATGTTAATTCCAGCATACAGACCGCTCGTCAGGCGCACAAAACCGCTTCAGAAGCAGGTGAAAACCTGGCCAGCAGGAGCCATCTCTGCTCTTCAGGACTGTTTTGAGTGTACTGACTGGCACATGTTCAGGGAGGCTGCAACATATGGCGATTCTACCAACTTGGAGGAATACACAGCATCAGTGACCAGCTACATCAGCAAGTGCATTGATGATGTCACTTTCTCCAAGACCATCACCACACGCTCCAATCAGAAGCCGTGGATGACTGCGGAGGTGCGCACGCTGCTGAGGTCCCGAGACTCCGCCTTTAGAGCAGGCGATAAGGCAGCCCTAAGAACAGCTAGGTCCAAACTGTCACGGGCAATCAGAGAGGCAAAGCGCGCACACACCCAGAGAATCCACAGTCACTTCCAGGACAGCGGTGACACGCGGCGCATGTGGCAGGGCATCCAGGCCATCACCAACTACAGGACAACATCAGTTGCCTGTGACAAAGATGCCTCCCTTCCAGATGCGCTGAACGACTTCTACGCTCGGTTTGAAGTGCAGAACGACATGGTGGCGAGGAAGTCCACCCCTCCTCCCAACGACCAGGTGCTCTGTCTTACCACGGCAGATGTGAGGAAAACTCTACGTAGAGTCAACCCACGGAAGGCTGCTGGACCAGACAACATTCCTGGCAGAGTGCTCAGAGGATGTGCAGACCAGCTAGCAGATGTTCTTACCGACATCTTCAACATCTCTCTGAGCAGCGCCGTCGTTCCAACATGCTTCAAGGCCACCACCATCATCCCCATGCCAAAGAAGTCTTCAGTGTCCTGCCTCAACGACTACCGTCCCGTCGCACTTACAACCATCATCATGAAGTGCTTCGAGAGGCTCGTCATGAGGCAGATTAAGACCCAGCTGCCCCCCTCACTAGACCCACTGCAGTTTGCGTATCGTTCAAACCGTTCAACGGACGATGCCATCACCACAACCATCTGGCCCTCACCCACCTAGACAATAAGGACTCATACGTTCGAATGCTGTTCATAGATTTCAGCTCAGCATTCAACACAATCATTCCCCAGCACCTGATTGGAAAGCTGAACCTGCTGGGCCTGGACACCTCCCTCTGCAACTGGATCCTGGACTTCCTGACTGGGAGACCTCAGTCAGTCCGGATCGGGAACAGCATCTCCACCACCACCACACTGAGCACTGGGGCCCCCAGGGCTGTGTGCTCAGTCCACTGCTGTTCACTCTGCTGACTCACGACTGTGCAGCAATGCACAGCTCGAATCACATCATCAAGTTCGCCGATGACACCGACCGTGGTGGGTCTCATCAGCAAGAACAACGAGTCAGCATACAGAGAGGAGGTGCAGCGGCTGACGAACTGGTGTAGAGCCAACAACCTGTCCCTGAATGTCGACAAAACAAAAGAGATGGTTGTTGACTTTAGGAGAGCACAAGGTGAACACACTCCGCTGAACATCGACGGCTCCTCTGTGGAGATCGTCAAGAGCACCAAATTTCTTGGTGTTCACCTGCCGGAGAACCTCACCTGGTCCCTCAACACCAGCTCTATCACCAAGAAAGCCCAGCAGCGTCTCTACTTTCTTCGAAGGCTGAGGAAAGCACATCTCCCAACCCCCATCCTCACTACATTCTATAGAGGGACTATTGAGAGCATCCTGAGCAGCTGCATCACTGCCTGGTTTGGGACTTGCACCGTTTCGGACCACAAAGCCCTGCAGAGGATAGTGAGGACAGCTGAGAAGATCATTGGGGTCTCTCTTCCCTCCATCAAAGACATTTTCAAAAAACACTGTATCCACAAAGCAACCAGCATTGTGGACGACCCCACACACCCCTCACACAAACTCTTTACCCTCCTCCCGTCTGGCAAGAGGTACCGAAGCATTCGGGCCCTCACGGCCAGACTGTGTAACAGCTTCTTCCCCAAGCCATCAGACTTCTCAATACTCAGAGACTGGTTTGACACACACACGTGTCCTGAGTTGCACTTTAATAACTGTCACTTTATAACTGTCTGCTACCTCAATAACTGCTATGTGCATAGAACATTATCTCATAGTATGTTATGTTTACATTTTTAGAAACTGTCATCTTTTTGCACTACTGAGTACTGGTCGAGCTGCACTGTCTATTGTCCTGTTCATTGTCAGTAATTTGTTGTACTGTCTTGTACTTTTTGCACATGTTTGCACGTGCACTTTATATAGGTATATATAGGTAGTTTATATAGGTATTTTATTTCGTTGTGTAGTCTCATGTGGTCCTATGTTGGTCCTTTGTTGTTTTTATGTAGCACCATGGTCCTGGAGGAACGTTGTCTCGTTTTGCTGTGTACTGTACTAACTGTATATGGTTGAAACGACAATAAAAACCACTTGACTTGACTTGACTTGACTTGACCTTGGTTGAACCCATTTCCCATAAAGCTCCTTAAGCCTTACATACAGCTCTTTTGGGGTCTCCTCAGGCTCCACATTAAGAGACCTAAATCTCTGCCGATATGATTCAGAGTTAATATCATATTTCTTGAGAATAGCACACTTAACTTTATCATAATCAAGAGAGTCATCAAAATCCATGTGTACATAGGCACTTCGAGCCTTACCAGTCAACAATGGAATAAGCCGAAAGCCCAAATCTTCTTTTGACCACTGACAGGCCACGGCTATCCTTTCAAAGGTAACAAGAAAATGTTCAATATCGTCTGTATCGGTTAATTTTTGAAGCTTAGGCTCTTTAAAAAAACGTGACTGAGACTGACCATACTGAGATTAGAGCCCTGCACGGGCCTCAAATCTAGGCCCGAGCCCGGCCCTGGCCCGAAACGCTCAGGCCCTAGCCCGACCCGTGTCCGACAGCTCATCAGAATTATCAGCCCGAGTCCGACCCGAGCCCGTATATTTATTTATTTATTTTTGTATTTTTTTTACACAGCGGCAGCCTGCCCTATTTGCAGCCATTAAAATAGGTCAGTTTTGTTAGTTATGTTTCTTTTCATTTCTTTATTAAGTTAAGACAAATGTTTGGAGCATTTTTTTTTTTTAAATGACTGACCAAGCAACAGCCGCACCGACAGCGAGTAAAACATGATTAATTTAGCCTCTCAAATCAACGCTAATACTTTACTTGGCTACAATAAAAACCATAGATATAAAACACTTCAAGCATATCACACAGACAGTTAGTTTAATAAATGTTTATTTATTAAACCACAGTTAGTAAAACACCTTTGAGGCAGGCTCAGGCTGCTCGCAACATCGCGCAAACTAAATGAGCATAGCCTACAACAATTTAAACAAATTAAATTAAATAAATTAAAAACAAACTCGCAGGTTATCTTACCTCAAATATTCACCACAGAATATGGCCATTCTTTTTTCCAATAGTTTAACAGTTAAAAGAAAATAAAGTCCAATCAAACGAAAAACATCAGTTCCTTCCAACAGTTAAACGAAAATAAAGTCCAATCAAATGAAAAGTTAGAACAGTCTCTTACAGAGCATTGTGGAGAAAAAGAATAGAATCCACAGTGGAAGGTTTTAACCCAGTCCTCCTCTCTTCTATCACTCTTCCCGCGGCGCTGAAGACACGTTCGCTGCTGCTGCTGCTGGCGGGGACACTAAACACAGAGCGAGCCGGTCTTGATAGTTGCGGTAGCAGGGTCTCGTGCTGTTTCCACCAGAGCAGCACATCTCGTCCATAACCTTCCATGTTGTGATTGAGGCGCATTTATTGCTGTACTTCGTCGTCATCCTCGTCCTGCTCCAGAATGTTTTCCCACTCTTCCTCAAACTCGGCCAGCGCTCTCTTCTTTGCTGCGTGGCCCACAGCAACAGGTGCAGACACAGAAATGCTTGCCGGCGCCACTGCATGAATCATCATTATTTTATAAGTATTAGTTGGCCAAGACAAGTAGGCTATGATTAATAAATTAATTTAGAGGCCTATAATAGCTACTACTATAATAAGTGACTTGGTATGGTTGCAGGTGAAAATAAAGTGAAATAATAAGAATAATAATAGGCCTGATAAAAATAATAATAGTAATACACACACACACTTAAAATAAAATCTCACCGGCTGCTTGATCCGCCGTCCCCTCCTCTCTAAACCGGGATATCTGACGTTTGGCCAGCTGAAAGATGTCATCCCTCTCGGCATTGGTAAACATCCTTAACTGACTGAACTTTGGCCATAAGAATATGGCCAGTTTGTGAAGTGGCTGGATGTGGACTTTCTTTATTATCCACTCAAGGTGTCGTTGGCGGATAATTGCTTGGGAAGGAGTGTCCGACACATCTGGCTGGCAATGGTGTTTTAGCTTGTGAAGCCAGGGCACGACGAGGTTCAGTGTTGGGTATTTATCCCCTTCCAACTCCCTTTGTGCATCATAGAACGGGCGCAGAAATTGAATCAGGAAAGACAGCACATCAGGGGGCACATCGTGTAGTCTCTGGCTCTCACCACGGCTCTGAAGTATCTCCTGTAACTCTGCGTAGACTGACTCAATTGACTCCAGGGTGAGAAATACGCTGCTAAATCTGGTTTCTGCCATCTGTTTGACAGTTTTTGACAACCGGCTTGTCAGACCTGACTGCTTTAAATATCGGACTAAAGCCTTGGCGGCCTGCAGGGTCTCTGCTACTTCTGAGACTGTTTCTGAAAGCTCGTCGGGGTTCAAGGCATGCCGGAGGACAGTGTTGTACAGGTGGTCTTGACAGTCCAGGCACCGGTATGGGCGAAGAGCGGCAACATAATTAGCGCCTCGATCGGTTACCCAGACAACAGAATTCATCACTGAAGCATCGAATCCAAGGACTGAGACTAATTGCTGCTGCAACTCTTTTCGAATATTGTCTGCTGTTTTGGCCTCGTTTGGGAAGCTTGTTGTGGTGAGTACCCTGCTCTTCATGTCATATTGTGGTGTGACATAGTGACATGTGATTGACATGTAGCTTATTTTACGGTGATCATCCATCCACATGTCAGTTGTCATGCCCACATTTATCAACGACATGACCCCCTTGATTTCTTCAACCACGTCCCCTCTCTTAGCAGTTGCCAGTTCTTTGCACTTTCGGGAGATTGTGGTGGGGTCAGGGAGTAAATTTGTTGCTGACAGACGTCCATGGGCTGCGCCTACATTTATTAGCTCTTGCGCTAACTGGATGAAACCGTTCCCTGCTACCGTTTCAAATGACCGAATGTCCATACAACAGAAATTCACGCATTTATCTGTGATCAGTGATTTCACCCTAGAAGGAGTTGGTTTGGTAAGGAAATCACTCACACTCATTTGTTTGCTGCTGCTGGTGCTGGTTGGTTCGCTACCGTTACATCCACCATGCTCAAAATGTCTTTGTAAATGAGATGATCCCGTCTTCTTACTATCGTAGCTTAGCACAGCCTTGCAAATTGTACATTGTGCATAGCCAGTTGGCTCGTCATTTAAGGTTGTCACGATTTGAAAAACAGCCCAGAAGTTCGCCTTTCCTCTGGTGTTTTTTACCGTTTTAAGTTGGTCATCTGCGATTTTTCTCTTAATATTCTCCATTATTTGCACATGAGGTGAATCGTGGGTCGCGCCGCTGACGGGAAACCTATTGTGTGCGACGTGCGTGCGTGCGTGCATGCGTGAGACTGTCATGTCAGTCATTTGTCAGTGTAATTATAAGATTATGAAAGTTATGAGGTTATGAAATGGCTTTTTATGTTTGTTTTTCTATCGTCGACGTCAACTACTTATACATTTTTTAATTAATGTCTAAAAATATAAAAAGAAGGATAACCCAAAAAGGCCCGAGGCCCGGCCCGCATGTGAACTATGACGTGAAAATTGGCCCGAAGCTCGGCCCTAGGGGCGTGAATAAGTCGGGGCCCGTCGGGCTCGGGCTGAAATGCAGGGCTCTAACTGAGATTCACCCTGCTGGAGGGCTCTTGGTGGATAAGCCACCTGAAATGGTGAACTGACCTGGGCTTCGTCACCCTGGAGATTTTGCTGGAGAGAGGAGGATCCCAATTCAGGTGAGGTCCTTGCCTGAACCTCCAATTGAAGAAGACTGAACTGGTGTTGAAGTGCCTTGAACCTCTTCTCTTGCCTGGTTGCCTCCTGATCCCATCGGGTCTCACGGGCTTGCTGCTGCCCCATGTGAGTCCGAAAGAGGTTTACCAGGTCAGCGATGGTTGATTCTGCTATATCTTTGTCCTCCATGCCAGTGCCTCCACCTTCATCTGCCTCGCCTGCTTGGTCTTCAGTTTCTGGTTGCGGCCCTCGTTCACCTCCAGTTCTATTCCCTCCTCTTCCTCGTGGCATTCTAACCAAGAAGGGGTGGTGTAGAGAAGAAAAAACAAAAAACAAAACCTCTTGTGTCCTCTACTGAAAGATCCCACCGCTGCCACCAATTGTCAGGGACCAAGCAGTAAAGGCAAGGACACACGGTGGTTGTTAAGAAATTTAGGCTTTATTTAGCCAGCTATGTTAAAGTTTAAACAAAAAGTACTTAAAGTGGGTCTTTTAACAAAACTGAGGTCAACATAACTACAATATACATCTTAACATAACAAACCTGACCTCCCGAATGACACAGAAGGAGGGGTATATATACACAAAGGCTAGCCTACACCAAACACAAAGGGGAGAAAACTTGATTTACTACAATTACCAAGACCCAAAATAAACCCAACTACTAACCATGAGAAATTACTAGACAAACAAAACTACCAAAACCCAATATTAATCTAACCCAAACAAATTATCCACATGCTGCTGTGTTGTTAAGGATTTTGTAGTTCAGAGTCCCCCTGCCCACTGCCAGGAGTTGGTTCCTTCCACTTCCTGTGGTGGAGCATAAAAGGCAGTTTCAAACTCCAGCTCTTCCTTTGGCAGATGACGCGGTTGATAGGGCCGTCACAGACCTCTATAACTTTGTGACCTGCAAAAAACTGAGAGGGCGGTTAATGGAACAGAAAATGGCACCACTACCAGCTGACAGACTCACCTCAGAACCCCCTTTTACCCATGTCGGACTGGACGTCTTCGGACCATGGAGCATTGTCACTCGCCGCACTCGTGGAGGTAGTGCTGAAAGTAAGCGATGGGCAGTGTTATTCACATGCATGAGCACGAGAGCGACACACATTGAAGTGTTAGAATCCATGTCCACTTCAAGTTTTATAAATGCTTTACGCCGATTCTTTGCAATCCGTGGGTCATCCAAACAGCTTCGCTCTGATAGAGGCACAAACTTTATTGGAGCGTGCAAAGAGTTAAAATTCAACACCAGTGATCCAGAACTGACAAGTTACCTTGACAAGCAGGGATGCACTTGGACTTTCAAAACGCCTCATTCATCCCATATGGGAGGTTGTTGGGAAAGACTGATAGGAGTAGCACGTCAGATTCTGGAAGGGATGTTGCTGCAGTCTGACACGAAACGCCTCACACATGAAGTGTTGACGACAATGATGGCAGAAGTCATGGCCATTCTAAATGCCAGGCCATTGATTCCAGTGTCAACTGATCCTGACAATCCTTCTATATTGACACCTGCAATGATTCTCACTCAAAAGATGACTCCAGTGACAGCGCCTCCAGGTGACTTTGATCATAAGGATCTTCACAAAAATCAGTGGAAACAAGTGCAGTGTCTGGCAGAGAGCTTCTGGAAACGATGGAGACAGGAGTATCTGGTGACTCTCCAGAAACGTCACAAGTGGACTGATGACAAGACAATCATACAAGTGGATGAAGTAGTTCTGATGAAAGACAGTCAGGCTAAACGGAACGATTGGCCAATTGGACTTGTGTTAAAGACATTGCCTAGCAAAGACAACAAAGTTTGCAAGGTTGAAGTTAAAGTTGTGAGGCAAGGAACAACAAAAACCTACATCAGACCCATCTCAGAGCTTGTTTTTCTTATGTCTAAGGACTCATAAAGTGATGGACATTCTGACAAGTAATAAGTGTTCATAAATATTAACTGGTGATTGGTTGTAAATTTGTTGGCTCGAATAGTTTGGTTGATTAATCTTTGAGTAATTAAGATGTTAATTGTGGTAAAATAGTATACCAGGCGAGGAGTGTTCCGCCCTGTGGCGTTGAGTCATATTTCCTAGTCGGACCCATTTGAGGGACGGAGCTGTTCGTGCATCAGCGTGGAAATAATTCATGAGTTTGCTTCATTACAGAGCTTGGTCAGATCTTTATCTGTAAGTAATTACATGTCAGCATTGTGAAATACTGTGTGATGTACATGTTTACTTTCAGTAGTGTATTTTATTACGTTCTGTTCCAGTTTTCTCGAGTTACGCTCGGGTTTGAAGCCTTTTGTTTTTGCTGACACACTGTTTATCTGCCTAGCAAGGAGCCTCGGCGCTTCGGCTCAGGTTAATTAGTGGGTTTGTTTACATTTGTTAATTCATATGGATAATAACAGTTTAACAGTGTAGCAGTGAGTTGGTGATACTGCAGATGTTTGTTTAATTTCTCTACATTAAAAACATCTGTAGCTTTTACACAACAAGAGAATACTGTGTAACCTTACTGAGTTACTGGGTAACTTTATATTTTATTGTGTAAAGACCACAGACGTTACAATTTTGTAATGTTTATTTTCTGTTTATTCTTTCAGTCTTACAGACTTAAATGGAGAAAAACGTAAGAAATAAAACTGAGAAAGAAAAGAGTATAAAAGATAAAACATCAATCCTCAACAAGAATTCTGGAGTTTCTCTTCTTCATTGCTGTTGACTATCTGTCTAGCCGTACAAAGCAGACGTCGAACTGCGAGGGCAGAATAGACATTGATGAGGAGAGAAGAGGTGCACACTCTGAAACGCTGGTGTCCGGAGCACAACCTCTCCCTCAACATCAGTAAGACAGACGAGCTTGTGGTGGACTTCAGGAGAAAAGACAGAGGACACAGCCCCATCACTATCAATGGAGAATCGGTGGAGCGAGTCAGCAGCTTCAAGTTCCTCAGTGTCCACATCACTGAGGAACTCACATGGTCCATTCTCACACTGAGGCCATTGTGAAGAAGGCTCACCAGTGCCTCTTTTTCCTGAGACGGCTGAGGAAATTTGTAATGAACCACCACATCCTCACACAGTTCTACACCAGCACTGTACAGAGCATCCTGACTGGCTGCATCACTGCCTGGTACCGAACACATCATCGGAGGTGAGCTTCCCTCATTCCAGGACATCTATACTAAGCTGTGTGTGAAAAAAGCTCAGAGGATCATCAGAGACTCCAGCCACCTGAGCCATGGTGTGCTCTCATGGCTATCATTAGGCAGGCGGCATCGCAGCATCAGGAACCGCACCAGCTGAATTCATGACCGCTTCTTCTCCCAAGCAATCAGACTTTTGGACTCTTGATTGCTCACGATACATATATCAACACTGCACTTTATCAGCTTCAGACTGGACCCACATTTTATATTTCACTTAATAACACACTGGCAACTGACTATCAACTGACAGCTGAATTTCAACACAACACTTAATATTTATTTCCACTGATTATTTGGGGGGTATACTGTATATTATTTTAGGTGTATATTGTATATTGTGTTGTGTTACAAGATGTGTAAACTGTGTTATGTGCAAATCAGATTTATTGTATTTGTCATACTGCTATATGAAGTAACAATAAAGGGATTTGATCTTTGATTTGATTTTTAATATTTGATTTAGGGTCTTTATTGGTAAGACCAGTTATTACATTTGTGCCCAACAACATCTGGTCACACTTGGTCATGATGACACTAAAATGTATGTTTATTCACACTAAAATGTATGTTTATTCACTTAAAGTGTAATTATAATATGTAGTTATGCATGCTTGAATTTTTTGACCCAACCTTGAAAATGACATGTATATAAGTGTAACAGACATTACAGCGCAGCAATTTTCCTATGCAATATGCTCTTGCACTCATATTTAATTATGAAGGCCCTGGCAAGGAATCGTGACTTATGTGGAATGTAAATAGTCATTGTTTCTCATTAAAAAGGGTTGTAGTTTACAGGGTTATCCTTGCTGTTTCAATGTTAAATTATGGTGTTTTACTTTGTCACCATCACTGATTTAATGAGGTTCCTTTTAACTAAGTTAAACTTTGGTCTTATTGAATCAGCACTGAATATAAATGGATGATTTGTGTAAATTATTATTTTGTCTTGTGGGATATATGTAAATATATGTTATGTAATATAACTAAAAAAAATATGATCTTTTGTCTTTTCTATGTGTAGTGATCTTCACACAGACACAATTACAATGTAGTGGGCCTCAGACAAGACACCAAAGTATGTAGTAATTTTTGATTACATAAGATGTATGTGTGTTTATTAATGTCAGATAGCTCCTCACTTCCTTTATCTCGGATAAAGGAAGTGGAGGGAGTGGATTATCTGAATAATCTGAAGCATCTGTGAGATCTGGCCTAAGTTTTAATACATTCTTTTTATAAATAAAATGTTAAACATGAAAAACTAACAACTAATAAATGGTACTAATAGATACTAAAGATACTATGAATGGAAAAGTGCAAAGGATGGTAAGATGCAAGTGGTTGAATTGGATGTAGCAATGGCAGTTATTATCTTATGAAAAGATAGTTTGCTGTTTCTCTGTTAACTAATGTGAAGATCCTATTTCTAATCAAACAAATAGCTCAGTAATAATAATAATAATAATAAAAGATTATTTGTAAAATGTTTAGTACACAGATTATACAATCTAAAGAGCATTAGAAAATCATTAAGTGTATAGTGTATACACTAATGCCAAGGTCTCTGAAAAGAGGTTTGGATAGTGATATTTACAATCTGCTTGTTCGATTGATGAGTTCCGTGATGGTGACATCTTCCACTGTTGGTTTGGGTCCATGTTACATTGGAGAAGGAGCTTAATTCCATTTCAACATTCTTGAACACGAAGTTCTGAGGAATGTTGATCTCCTGGACCAAGAAGAGAGTCCTTGCAATCTGGAACATGCAGCTGAAGGACACTTGAAGAGAAGGTTTGCTTGCAAGAGATTAATCTTGTCGCTGGTTTTTCTGTGGTTATCTCCCCTTTATGGGGACTACGAACTTGCCGTTGAGACTTGGTATTTGGTTGATCTTCTAGTGTCTCTCTTGGATGGAGACGCAGAATGTGGAGTATTCTGTTAGTGTTTATCTGGATGAGAGACACAGAATCTTTGAATGTTATTCTGTAATTGCCTGGACAGCGGCTGGTTTTTAGAGGTATTTGGTCCAATAATTAGTACCTCTTTTTTGTCGAAATTGTGTAGAAGTAAATTTCTGTCAATCCAGTCTTTGAATACATAGATACACTTGGAGAACTGTGAAATTTCGTCAGGCTTTTAAGAAATATAAAGTTCCTTTCCTGATAATATATCCCAGGGGAAGCATATACAAGGAGAAAATCAAAGGCCCTAAAACTGATCCCTGTAGCACTCCATACTTTACTTTTGTTTGGTCTGACATTTCCTCATTTACATAGACAAAGTGGTAACTGCTAAATAGAACCTAAACCATACTAATGCAACTCGACAAATGCCAACATAATTCTGTAGCTTATTCAAGAGAATGTCGCAATCTATCGTGTCAAAGGCAGCACTAAGATCTAAAAGCACCAAAAAGTGAAATGCAGCAGCGATCAGATGATAAGAGAAAGTCATTTGTAACTCTGATAAGTGCATTCTCTGTACTATGATGGGGCCTAAATACTGACTGAAATAGTTCATATATACTATTTCTCTGTAGAAATGAACATAGTTGGGAAGATACTACCTTTTCTAGTATTTTCAACATAAACGGGAGATTTGAAATCGGTC
The DNA here is from genome assembly GCF_025860055.1 of Xyrauchen texanus. Classification (NCBI taxonomy): domain Eukaryota; kingdom Metazoa; phylum Chordata; class Actinopteri; order Cypriniformes; family Catostomidae; genus Xyrauchen; species Xyrauchen texanus. The sequence continues at coordinate 22,389,292 of NC_068324.1, forward strand.
TATAATTAAACAGTTCTCCAGGATCAAGGTATGGCTTCTTAAGCGGTTTGAAAACTGCCATTTTAAAGTTTCTTGGGACATGCCCTAAGGATAGTAAGGAGTTAATAATATTAAGAAGAGAGCCTGAGATTACAGGGAATACCTCTTTTAAGAGCATGGTTCAAATCAAATCAAATCAAATCACTTTATTGTCACACTACCATGTACACAAGTGCAACAGTAGGTGAAATTCTTGTGTGCAGTTCCGAGCAACATAGCAGTCATGACAGTGACGAGACATATACCAATTACAGTAAACAACATACTTACACAAAACAATTTACATATCAAATGTACACATACTTACACAACACGATAATTATATACAATACACGCAATATAGAATACACAATATACAATACAATAAGTAAGGAGTATATGAAACATATATATATATACATATATATATATATTTATGTATATGAAGTGGTTGGTATCGGATCTAATATACATGTTGTGGCTTTTGATGTTTTGATCAGTTTTGTTAGCTCTTCATGATCTATGACAGCTAAGGATTGAAGTTCCACGTGAGGAAGATTATGAGACACTGTTTTCTGAGGTAGTGTGACAGATGATTGCATAATTCCAATTTACTTTCTATTTATTTCAATTTTATCAGTAAAGTCATTTCTATTGTGCTGCGATGGAATATCTGGTTCAGTTGAGGCTTTATTCCTAACCAATTTAGCCAAGTACTGAATAAACACCATGATTGTTGTGGTTATTTTCTATGAGTTTGCTAAAATATGCTGACCTGGCAGCCTTTAGTGCCTGTCTGTATCTACATACACTATCCTTCCATGCACCATGAAATACCTCTCATTTTGTATTCTTCCAATTTCACTCCATTTTCTGAGCTGCTCTCTTGAGAGCATAAGTGTGATCATTGTACCATGGTGCAGGGCTTTTTTCTTAATTTGTTTTTATTTATATCTGATGGTTTCATATTAAACATTATTAGTTCAAAAGACTTCAAACTTATATCCCATCCTCTGAGTAACACCAAAAACTTCACTCTAAATGGTAGCAACACCTCCTCCTCGAACCTTCAGACAAGGCTTGTTTTTATAACAATGACCTGGGGGAGTAGATTAATTCCATCCAAACTATGATCTGTAATAATTTAATTTACAATTAATGCTTTGGTAGAAAGAGATTTAATGTTTAGTAGCCCTACATTCATATGATGTTTATCTTTCTTTTTTTTTTCAAGTTTTAACTTAATCAATTGTTTTCTAAATTATTTAGTGAGTTTTGTGCTTGGTAGTTCGGGGAACAGACACTATGTGATATCTAGGTGATACAGTCTCTATGTGTTGTAGTTTATGTGACCTGTAGTTTTATTAACTGAAAAACTGTAAAAATAATAATTTAAATGGAAAGGAATAGTTCACCCAAAAATGAAAAATCTGTCATAATTTACTTAGCCTCAAATCAGTCCAATCACATGCCTTTCTTGTGGAACACAAATACATACATAATACAATGGCTGTTGACACTGACTCACTTTAAAGTTTAAAAAGGATACAAAAGTCTCATTAAAATATTTCACACGGATTAACCACAGGGACAATTGGGTCATTGCCCACTGGCGTTTAAACTCTTTAAAACACAGAGATAAGGTGCAGTCTACCCTGGCTGTGTACAAAGCTGATGGTTTAAATAGAGGGCTTTTAAATGTTTAAGTCCTGAATGCATAACATTTTTAATGAAAAAGCAAAAGATGCCTCAATAGCCAAACTATGTACACAGTAACCTTTTGCAATATTTCACAATGTGGTTACAGAGTTCACAAATGGTTATCCTGTTCCCCATCTGTCGCACACTCGACATTGTGTAGAATGAAGCAACACTAGGGGTCTTCCTTGAAGGCCTTAGTTACCTCTGAACTTGAGAAAAGGCCAATGAGAAATTGGCAGACAGAATTTGCATGACCCTCCCCCAGACATACGGGTATAAAAGGAGGGAATCTTGCATCTGTCCATTCAGATTTTTTCTTCGGAGCTGAGTAGTTGTGCGATCAGCCAGCTGAGATCACTTTCTCACCTCTGCAGAGCGTTTGCTGTTGGATCTTGTCATGTTCACTGTTGTCTTTTGTTTTTGTGCTTTTTATGTTGAAGTTTAGTTTAGTTCCTGTTTACTGTTGTCTTTTGTTTTTGTGCTTTTATGTTGAAGTTTAGTTTAGTTCCTGTTTCCTGTTTGGTTTTTGTAGTCCTTTGTAGTTTCTTTTTATGATTGGTGTTCCCTTGATTGTATCCCCCAGGTGTCCCTCATTCCCTTGTTTGTTCCTCTCTGTATTTAAACCCTGGTTCTTTGTTCAGTCATTGTCGATTGTTGAATGTTGATGTTTTGTTCATGTTTGACATCATGTTCGTTCAAGGATTCCTTGTTCTTGTGGATGTTTTCCCAACCTGTGTTTGCCCCTCTATGTTCTCCCGTGTTTTAGTTTCCTTTTCCCATTGTGGACCTTTTATTTTGTTCCTGAGTTATATTTTTATTATTTGCTTGTGAATAAAGCCGCGTCTGGATCCGCACCTCCCGTCTACCTTCTCCTGACTTCCCTAAATCATAACAGAACAATCGACCCACTATGGATCCAGCAGTTCAGCAAGCTAACGTCCGGCTGCTCAGTCTGAAGCAAGAGGACTGACGAGAAAATAAAGATCTGTCATTCCATTTGAATGGAATAAGGTCATACACATCTACTTAAATATAAAAAAAATATCCAACTTACTTTGAACAATGGTCTTCAGGAACATGTCTCTAAAACATGCTTTATCCCCTACACCAGTCCAGGTTGTATTGATGGAAAGGTGATTAGAGAAGATACTCTGAAGCATTCACCACACGGTTGTCTTTAGGTCCCTCCCACATTTGATTGCCAAAAACTGAAGCTGAAAATACAAAAAAAACATGTTACAAATTACATTTCTCTGAAGCTTCTCATAAATTTAAAATGTGACAGGCTGTGGATTCAGACTGTAGAATATGCAGTGTACGATCTTAATTTTACTTTTTAGATTACCCTATGGCGTTATAAACGAAATCGGAACACTTACAAATCGTTGCTGGAGCTCTTTATCCTGCCTCAAACTGTTGTCAAGCAATGCCAAATCTTCCTGGGTGTCTAGGGGGGAGTAACAGATCCCCTGGCAGGGATAACTCTCCAACAGACACATTGGCACTGAAATGTAGCAGCATAGCATTTTGTTGTCCATGCTACGCACAACATCGCCAAACTCCAAGACGTCGCAGCATTAGGGTTTGATCTGCACCTACAGGGGTTCCCAGAATAAAAGAATAAAGTAGTCAGTCCTGGTCCTTCAACTACTAAACTATGACATTTATATCTAGGTCTACTACATGTACAGGTGGCCCCAGTGGGAATTAAACCAACAACCACAGGTGTTGTTTGCAAGTTGTACCTGATTGCCCAGTGCGAGCAAACGCCTTCAACATTGTCCCAACTTGCTTCACCTGCTCTTGAAGTGAGCCGCTGTCACCTGGGAAGTAACAATATATTGATTAGCAATACACTAAATATAATAGTAATATAATATAACCACAATTATCATACCAGTAACTTTCCCTGTAATTTCTATCCACAGTATGTTATGCATGGCATACAAGTTCATAATGAAGAACCCTTATGATAACATCAATTTCATTTTTTTCTTTGAAGCAGAATATTTGTTTGTAAAAGGGAGGAAAAAGAAAATAATGAAATATTGGTATACAGATTTTGGTTGATATATCATACTGTACAGTGAATTTTGCTATTGTTATATCCCTATTCACCTGAAGGACGGATAGATCAGGCAAATCTCCAGTCAGGCCTTTGTAGCGAGTATGCTCCTTTGAATAACACTTTCATGAGTGGGAAGTTGCATATCCACAGGTATTTTAATTCAAACATGCAACATATTGTAATAAATCTACAATATTCAGACTTTACCTTACACCCTCGGTTGTTGCTCTACACTTTTATTATATTAAATACTTATTTATATAGCTTGCTCACTGTATAATCATGATAGCCTAATACTTATAACACAAGATTGCATCTTAAACGAATTGAAATCTTGAATAAGAACGCATTTTACACAGAGGGGACCAGCTAGGGAAACTTACCTGCCTACAATAACTGTTTTCATTTGATTTGAGTTACATTAAACATGAATAACCTTAGCCGAGTCCCCAGGAACATCGGGCTATTAAAGTAACAAGCCTGTAACTGCGGTCTTATCAATTCTAGCTTCACCATACACTCAAACTGTGAGGTTTATCTGCTTTCCTCGTGGACCTGTAGCACAATGCCCTGACAGTGACTTCACCTGTGCCCTGATCTTTATTAGAAACTGAGAGGAGAGCAAGTTAATATAATTTATATCACAATTATCACAAAAATTAACAAACAGTCTGCTTTAAAACTAAGAAAAAATAAGCTTCTATACTAACCTTACATAAAAAATTAACACGTGGCGAACTAGCTTAGCCGCTATCTGCCGGCACACCACATTAGATTAAAATACTTACCCTTGTAGTTGTGCAAATAACTCGATATGTAGAGTTTAAAGCCCTTGTCCCTCTTGCTTGTCGGAGCAGGGGACCAGGCATCAACAATGCGATGAACATCGCTGACACGTATTTTCGGAAGATTCTGGAGACATCGAGTAAAAACAGACATTTTGGGCGACGCGCAAGTAAACCGGAAACAGATATGGCGACAGCGGAACTTCACAGTTCAGTTTTTGTAATGTGTTTTAGCAATACATTTTTAACATTTATAATGCGTTTAGATTTTTTTTTATTGCCTTTACAGGGACTTTAACACTTTCTTAAACATTTGTACAGGGCATAATTGCAAAACCTGTAAAAGGTAAAATAACAAAAAAAAATCGAGGTTGGAAAAAATGTAGACATAAACGAAATTTCTGCGCAACTGTGAAACCAGAGGATAATTTCGCTTTTTCATTGAGTTTATCCTTCACGTCAAAACAGGGATTTTCATGTTTATGATAGATATCACCATGGTTGCAAATTAATACAAAAAATTATAGTATACCCGAGATTTTGGCCATGTTGCAGAAGTCTTTCACTGTTCACTGATAGTCAGGCATTCGTGAAAAGTCTAACTTCATCAATTTATTCTGCTAAATTGTTCATACCATGAATTAAATATCTATTTTAAAACCTAATCAGAATCATAAAGATATTTATTGCCAAGTAAGTTTTACAAAAGGAATTCTTTTTGGTTTATTGGTGCATGTCTCAAATGTGCATCAATCAAAGAAATGTAAACAATTTTCAAGTGCATAAAATAATTCAATATATTTTACATATATTACTGTATAATCGCTTCAGAGTTTCAAAGTAATTTAAATGTCATTTCCTAAACCTTACCTTATCATGGAATCAAGAGTCAAGACTCTTTGGAGCAAAAAATAATAATAGCCAACATGGCTGGTCGATCTTGAGAGTAGAAATCCTTGTATTTCAAAGCGGCTTGCCGCCAGCCGCCCGCGGTCGATCAGCCCGAGGCAACCGCCAGAGAAAATGAAGCGGGTGGCCCGCCAGCTTTTCGCGGGCGGCATCTCGCAAGAAATGGGAGTGACGAATTCGGCGGCAAACGTTTCATCCCCGCCAGTGGGACGCACCTATAGCCGACAGCTTAGGGACGGCGGCAAAAAGAAGCCGTGCGGATATTTTTTGCTATCTGGGGGGTTGTTGAGCACGTTACTCTGGAGACGTAGCATGTGTGGAGGCTCACACCATCTCTGCAGCATCCACACACAACTTGCCACGTGCCGAACGAACCACATTAAAGCAACCACGAGCAGGTTAACCCAACGTGACTCTGCCCACCGTAGCAACTGGGTCAACTGGTTGCTTAGGAAGCCGGACTGGAGTCACTCAGCATGCCCTGGATTCGAACTTGCAACTGCAGGTGTGGTAGTCAGCGTCTTTACTTGCTGAGCAACCCAGGCCCCCCTAGAACTTTATACTCTTCGTAAAAAGCAAGCTGTTGAAGGGAGTAATTACATTTTCAGCATTTTCAGTAAGTTGAATTATAATAATTATATAACAATTATAATAATCAACCATATTTTAAATAATTTTAAGAGATATTGAGATCTACGTATTTAGCACTGACCAAGAGGTAAACCTGAAAACATTTAGCACTTTTTTGCAAATAGTTATTTTATTTTTTTTTACTGTGTTTGGGCATCTGTATAAATAAATTGATGTGAGATTAAGCTAATTTTTGAGCGTGGATTCATCATTCCTTTCCAGGGGCGTCTGCAGCTGTATGGCCATACGCACTGTGTGTACCATGAGCGCTCAGACTGCCCTGAGAAATATTTACTCTCAGAATATTGAAATATGTCCCTTATTTCTGTTGGCTGTTTAAAAGAACTAATGTTGTCCAGTTTGCAAATTAATAATTCTTTTGAGTCGGTTCTTTCTGTAAATTGGCCAAACAGGCTTGCAAAATGGTCTGAATTGGTACGTATTCAGCACAATTTGTTCAGAGCACTCTCTCTCACTGAATAATTTAGAGCGGTTTCTCACACAGTAATACAACATCGGGATATTCACGAATGTACCAACAATTAACTGAAACAAAATTATGTCTTTTTGAGAGGTTTGAGAAACTTGGGCTAGTACTGTGTCACGTGAACAAGGGGCTGTTCAAACTGAATGTGTTTTTGTTTCTGCTCACATGGTTTTTCAATAGTTCTCCATATAAAAATTCACTAGATAGATGTCTTTTGAAAACTGCATCATGTTTCACTGTATTTTTAGCATCTCTCACAGGAGTGCTGCATTTTTAATTACAAAAATTAAAAGCTACTCATCCTCAAGAAAATAAAACAAATGCTTATCTCAAAGTCACCAGAATTGAATACTTTAGTGTTTTTTCAAACAAACAACAAACAAACAACCGCCATTCGCCACTAATTGGCGGTGACGTCACCACGACGCTTGTGCCAGGCTATGTGCACGTTAAGGCCACGTGAAGAGTCGAACGCCCGCTGGCAGGAGGTCACGGGACAGATCCAACCGGTGACATGGGTCGAATGACTGAGATGACTGGTTGATGCACCACCTGTGCCCCCTACTGTGCCAACTTGCTGTGCTTTAGCCACCCTGCGCTCTGCTCGTTGTTGTGAGCGTCGCTCCTCTGCCCTCCGTTGTTGTTGGAGGCTGACTGCCTCCAACTGGCCAGCAGCATCCTTCACAAGCCTCCTCCAAAGAGGCCGATCTTGACACTGCTGGTACCAGTCGTCGGCAAGTCCACTCAGCTCCAGATCCTCCTGTACCACATCACTCCATCTCTTCTCCAGCCCGTGCCGCTCCGCTTAGCCCCTCTATCCGGCCAAACAATAACTGTTTAGGCATGCGGTGGCCGGGCATGCGGGCTACATGACCCAGCCAACGCAACCTTGCCTGCCGGAGGAGCTCACCGATGGGACTTTGTCCACATCTTTCAAAGACTTGTGAGCTCCTCACACAATCCAGCCTGGTTAAACCCAGGATGGATCTTAGGCAGGCCAGCCTAAATGTTTCTAGCCGGCGATGATGTTCCATTAGGGGGTCCACGTTTCGCAAGCATAGAGAAGGGAGGGAATGACCGTGGCCGAGAATACTTGAAGCTTTGTGCGGAGCGACAAACCGGGTAGCTTCCACACAGCATTACACAGCCGATGAAAAGATAATGCCGCTCGACTGATTCGGAGTGAGACCTCTGCTGTCAAACCGGAGCTGGTCATAAGCACACTTCCCAGGTATGGAAAACACTCCACTCTCTCCACAACTGCCCCATCACCAATTGGGAGCTGTGGGGGTGTAGTGTCCATTGGTACATAATACCCAGGAAGGTGCTTAGTTTTGGTTGGGCTGATGGTCAGGCCCCATCTCTTAGTGGCACGCTCCAGGTTCATCAGCAGCGCCAGCAACACTCCTCTGAGTGAGCAGCAATCACCAGATCATCAGCATACATAATGTGGTTGACCAATAGGGAGCCATCCCTTGACCGCACCCGGGCATCGATCAACCTCCCATTATATCTGTACCAGATGGAAATTCCTCCAGTACAGCCATCGAAGGCTTCACGAACCACATGGTCAAAATAGATATTAAATAATGTGGGAGCCAGAGGACATCCCTGTCGCACTCCAAGGTGAACAGGGAATGGCTCAGACTCCCGACCACGTAGTTTTACCCGGGCCCGCTCGCCATCATGAAGGTCCTTAATGATCGCGAGCAGCGGGTCTGGGATTCCGAAAGCACGAAGAACAACCCAGAGCCCAGGCCTACTGATGGTATCATAGGCCTTGACCAGGTCAATAAAGCAGAGATGTAGGTCTTGCTGGAATTCCCTACACCTCTGCTGTAGCAGACGGAGAGAGAATATGGCATCTGTGCAAGACCGCCCCTTCCTGAAACCACACTGGGGCTCCGCAAGCCTCTCCTCAGCGTGCCTGGCAAGGCGATGTTGAATAATCCTTGCCAGGACCCTTCCTGGCACACTGAGGAGTGAGATGTCCCTATAGTTATTACAATCTGAGCGGTCCCCCTTTTTAAAGAGAGGGACCACCAGGGCATCCTTCCAATCCTGCGGAACCCGCCCAGTGGTCCAGACTGTTGTTATGATGTCATGTAGGGCAGTCTGTGCACAAACACCACCCTCCCTCAGCATTTCACTGGGGAGATCATCTCTGCCCGGTGCCTTTCCTGGCCTCAGGCTCTGGATCGCCTTCAGTACTTCCTCTAAAGATGGTACCTCAGCCAGCCACCCACAAGGAGTGACTTCTTCCTTCAATATTTGTGGCACCGCAGCCCCAGCAGGGTCATCCTCACTTTGTCCCACAATGTTTTCCAGGCTCAGGGACTTCCCCTCCCCCAGGACCTCACAGAAATGCTCAGCAAATCTGTAAACCTGTTTCTGGGGGTCGGAGATTGGATCACCATTCTTTCCCCTAATGATGGTAATAGGTGTGGCGCTGCAAGTAACTTTTTTGATAGAATTAAAGAGTGATTTGTGATCATGGGCCACTGAGTCAGACTCCATCTCCTCAGCAACCCGCGACCACCAACCATCCTTGCAGCGCCTCACGGCTCTCCGAACCTCCGAGCGAAGGCTGCGGTAATCCTCCTCATTCTCTGACATGGGATGCTGTAGACGATGAGAGTGGGCCTGTCGCTTTTTCTCAGCCAGCCTGAACACCTCCTCTGTCAGCCAGGGTTTCTGAGGAGGTCTGGACCGTGTGCCCAAAACTGCCATTGCAGTTACATGAGCCACAGCCCTAAACCTCGCCCATTTCCCTCGACATCCAGAGGAGTGGGGGACGATGCCAACTCCAGCTGCAAGCTGATGCTGAAATTCTCAGCTTGCAACTTTCATCAGCTAGCCTAGACCAGGCCACTATGGGTTTGAAAGGGGCCCTGGGTTTACACCCACCACCGAGTGGAAGAATGGCAGGCGATCTTACAGATGACAAGTCGATGGTCAGTGGGCAGATCAGCTCCACGGTAGGTCCTGGTGTCAAGGACATGGGCCCGCATCCGCTGTTCCGTCACTATGTAGTCCAGCAGATGTTCTTGCTTGGACCCAGCATGCATCCATGATGTTGTGTGGATGTGCCGATGACAGAACAGTGTGTTGGTAATTACAAGCCCATGGGCTGCACAAAAATCTAGCAGCCTCCTGCCGTTGTTATTGAGCTGATCAGGCCCATGTTTTCCAATCACTCCTGACCAGGTGCTAGCATCATGACCAACTTGGGCATTGAAATCACCCAACATGATGATTCTATCCCGAGGGGCCACTTTAGCCAACACCTGTGACAGGAGGTCATAGAAGGCATCTGACTCATCGGTCTTTCCCGCATCCCTCCACGGATGTTCGTCTTCGGTGGGGGCATAAATAACCACGACCACCACTCCTCGCCTCTGGTTGATGGGAAGGCGAACCCAAAATAACCTGGGGCTCACAGCTTCCCACACCTTGCCGCCACGCTCCCACGCTGCCTTCATTCTCTTGTTCAGAAGAAGAGCCACTCCCTGTTGTTTGGCAGTCGCCTGCCCCGAGTAGAGGACAGTCCACCCCTCATAGTGGCAAGAGCCAGAGCCGGTCCACCGGACCTCCTGAACACCACAGAGATCCAGGCGGTACCGGTCCAGCTCCCGACAGAGGAGTGGCAGCCTCTCCTCCGCTGTGAGTGTTCGAACATTCCACGTGGCCATCCGTAGTGGCTTTTTGTTGTTTCTGGAGGAGCCCGAGGGTGAGGATTCAGTCTCCTGGCTCTGCCTGATGGAGTTTGGCCAGGAGACGTCATAGACGCCTGTCCCCCCAGGGCCTCCGGCACTAGCTTAATTATATCTCGTGGTTTAGTGGTAATGAGATTGAGGGTAGAGGGGTTACCAGCCCCTCGCACCCGTCCAGAGCCCCCATTTGGCCGCTGTAAAGCACCATGACAGAAAAGGGGAGGGAACAGTCTTTATTGGCCCTCCCCTCATGGCGCTGCCTACAACATTGCCCGTCCGGCACCACACGGAGGTAGGGGGTTGTTTAGCCAGTTTTTCAAACACACACACACACACACACACACACACACACACACACACACACACACACACACACACACACACTGTCATGGCGACTAGTGATGCAAACAGTGAGTGTGGTTTTACAGATCGTAAAAAAACAAAATAAATACATAAATATTTAAATTACACAAAAACAAAACATAATTATTTGAGTTATTTAGCTTAAGCAGGCATAGGGTTTTATCATTTAAAACTACAGTATACCATTAGTGGCATTACCCCCCCCCGCCACCTGTAAATGTAAGTAAGGGCTGTAAAACCCTTGTCTCACCTCAGTTGGAGGGACAGGCTCTATCGCGCCCTTCTCCAGAAGGACCGCGGTCTCTACACGTAGGACGGCAGCGTTCTCACCCGTGTAGCATTGTGGCATTCCCTGGGGACGGAGTGGTCTGTTCACCAGCTCCCATGTTCCAATAGTCATCTCCTTCCTTGGTTCATCCATCTCAGGGGCACTTAGGAGCCCTCTTGGGGGTCTTAGCGGTGGGTCGAGAGGCGGAGGGTGTCGCTCTCTTGCGGGGGCTCTATGCCGGGGTCGAGAGCTTGGCTCAGGCTAGGGAGGAGCCACTTGGACCTTTGTCGCCACAGGGAGGGTGCGCACTCTTGATCCGTGCCAGGGCAAGATCTGCTGGATGAAAAATATTTAATATATATGATTGGTGGATCAAATTATTCGGACTGTCTGTCTTGCTAGTGCAATCAGTTGTGCTCCCGCATCCCGTGGCTCCATGCGCGTTTAGAGAGAATCTCTGTACACTCAAAAATAAAAAAAACACAATTCACTGAACTGTGCTGCGGCATCGCATTTGTAGATTGAAAAAGTAAAAAAAAAATTATAATTATATAAATATATACACTCACCTAAAGGATTATTAGGAACACCTGTTCAATTTCTCATTAATGCAATTATCTAATCAACCAATCACATGGCAGTTGCTTCAATGAATTTAGGGGTGTGGTCCTGGTCAAGACAATCTCCTGAACTCCAAACTGAATGTCAGAATGGGAAAGAAAGGTGATTTAAGCAATTTTGAGCGTGGCATGGTTGTTGGTGCCAGACGGGCCGGTCTCAGTATTTCACAATCTGCTCAGTTACTGGGATTTTCACACACAACCATTTCTAGGGTTTACAAAGAATGGTGTGAAAAGGGAAAAACATCCAGTATGTGGCAGTCCTGTGGGCGAAAATGCCTTGTTGAAGCTAGAGGTCAGAGGAGAATGGGCCGACTGATTCAAGCTGATAGAAGAGCAACTTTGCCTGAAATAACCACTCGTTACAACCGAGGTATAAAGCAAAGCATTTGTGAAGCCACAACACGCACAACCTTGAGGCGGATGGGCTACAACAGCAGAAGACCCCACCGGGTACCACTCATCTCCACTACAAATAGGAAAAAGAGGCTACAATTTGCAAGAGCTCACCAAAATTGGACAGTTGAAGACTGGAAAAATGTTGCCTGGTCTGATGAGTCTCAATTTCTGTTGAGACATTCAGATGGTAGAGTCAGAATTTGGCGTAAACAGAATGAGAACATGGATCCATCATGCCTTGTTACCACTGTGCAGGCTGGTGGTGGTGGTGTAATGGTGTGGGGGATGTTTTCTTGGCACACTTTAGGCCCCTTAGTGCCAATTGGGCATCGTTTAAATGCCACGGCCTACCTGAGCATTGTTTCTGACCATGTACATCCCTTTATGGCCACCATGTACCTATCCTCTGATGGCTACTTCCAGCAGGATAATGCACCATGTCACAAAGCTTGAATCATTTCAAATTGGTTTCTTGAACATGACAATGAGTTCACTGTACTAAAATGGCCCCCACAGTCACCAGATCTCAACCCAATAGAGCATCTTTGGGATGTGGTGGAACAGGAGCTTCGTGCCCTGGATGTGCATCCCACAAATCTCCATCAACTGCAAGATGCTATCCTATCAATTTGGGCCAACATTTCTAAAGAATGCTTTCAGCACCTTGTTGAATCAATGCCACGTAGAATTAAGGCAGTTCTGAAGGCGAAAGGGGGTCAAACACAGTATTAGTATGGTGTTCCTAATAATCCTTTAGGTGAGTGTATATATGTAGCCGGCGCTGTCTGCACTTCGCCGACTACTGCGTTGTGTTCTGGTGCACTGATGACAGGACACTGACGTTCCTTAAGGCACTTTATTCTGTTCAATTTCAAAGAGAGCACAAATTCAGGATTTTATCTTCAATCAGAATCAGCCTAACATTAAAAAAAGAACAACTGAAACATCTGGGCTACATCACAAGAAGATAAAAATGCGAGTGCTAGCATACAGTAAAACAAAACACGAGGTTAGCTATGTTAGCAATTTCTTAAGCTCTCAAAACAGCAAAGTTCTTGTAACGAATGAGCAGGCAACGAAGGCAGACGAAGGTTGAGGATCCAAATGCAGTTATCTTTATTAGTAAACAAACACAAAGGAACACCCTCAATGGGGAAATAAACAGAAAACTAGAAAACACGGGCAGGGGAAACATTCCAGGCTAACAACATACAAAAACATTCAACGATCGACAAGGACAGAACCAAAACCCAAGGTATAAATACATGAACATAGGACAAAAGGGGCCAATGAACAAACAGAACTCCAACAAGATAACGAGGGAATAAACAGAAACCAATGGTGAACTAATGAGGACAGGTGAAAACAATGACAGAGAACATGAACGCTAACAGGGAGACTGTGGAGCTAAACAAGGGACAAAAGTGAAAACTACTGAATACAAAAGGGACAAAAAAATGGTAAACAAAGGGGCAACGGTAAAACAAGACAAGGTATATTTAACAGAGCCCCCCCTCAAAGGATCGGATCCCAGACGATCCTAAAGAACAAAAACCAAAGACAAAAAAGAACCCACAGAAAACAAAATGATGGCACCGGGGGCAGACAGACAGACCAGGGGGGGCACATGAGCAAGAAGGCAGTCCAAGGGGCACAGAGGGCTGGCAGGAAGTTCATGGGGGGCAACGAGGGGAAATGAGACAGTCCACGGGGGCACAAAGGGAAAAGAGACAGTCCACGGGCCCAATTAGGCAGTCCTTGGGGCACAAAGGGACAGGTTTAGGAGGCCAGGGAGGTATCGACCGGGCAGGGACAGGCTTAGATGGCCCGGGGGCTGGCCATAAGGCAATGGCCGGCTCAGGGGGCCTAGGAGGAGGCCACAGGACAGAGGCCGGTTTTGGTGGCCTGGGAGATTGCCATGGGGCAAGGACCGGTTCAGGGGGCCTGGGAGGAGGAGTGGCCACTGGGGAGGCCGGCGGAGCCGCGTGAGGCGGAGCCAAGGAGGACCTCTGAGGCAGAGCCGCGGGAGGTGATGGCTTGGAAGGCTCAGAAGGCGGAGCTGAGGGAGGCTCAGGAGGCGGAGCCGAGGTAGGCGGCGCCGTAGGAGGCTTTAGGAGCGGAGACTAGGAAGGCTCTGGAGTCTCTGGGGGCAGAGCCGTAGGAGGCTCGGGAGGCGGAGCCAGAGGAGGCTCGGGAGGCGGAGCCATACGAGGCTCTGAGGGCGGAGCCGTAGGAGGCTCGGGAGGCGGAGCCGAGGGAGGCAGAACCATGGAAAGCTCTGGAGGCTCAGGAGGCGGAACCATGGAAAGTTCTGGAGGATCAGGGGGCGGAGCCGTGGGAGGCTCAAGAGGCAGAGCCGAGGAAGGCTCAGGAGGCGGAGCCAAGGAAGGCAGAGCCGAGGAAGGTTCGGGGGGCTCAGGAGGCGGAGCCGTGGGAGGCTCAGGAGGCAGAGCCGTGGGAGGCTCAGGAGGCAGAGCCATGGGAGGCTCGGGAGGTGGAGCCGTGGAAGGTGGCGCCGTAGGAGGCTCTAGAGGCAAAGCCCTGGAAGGCTCTGGAGGCAGTGCCAAGGGAGGTGGCGCCATAGGAGGCTTGAAAGGCGGAGGCCTGGAAGGCTCTGGAGGCAGAGCTGATGGAGGTGGAGCTGTAGGATGCTCTAGAGGCGGAGCCCTAGAAGGCTCAGGAGGCTCGGGGGTGGAGCCCTGGGTGGCTCGAGAGACTTGAGAGGCGGAGCCCTGGAAGGCTCGAGAGGCGGAGCCCTGGGTGGCTCGAGAGGCTTGAGAGGTGGAGCCCTGGAAGGCTCGAAAGGCGGAGCCCTGGGTGGCTCGAGAGACTTGAGAGACAGGGCCCTGGGAGGCTCGGGAGGAGGAGCCCTGGAAGACTCGAGAGACTTGAGAGGTGGAGCCCTAGGAGGCTCGGGAGGCGCTGACTCTTGGACGGTCACGGCTACTGGCGCTGGCTCTGGGACGGTCGAAGCTACAGGCGCTGGCTCTGGGACGGTCGAGGCTGCAGGCGCTGGCTCAGGGACGGTCGAGGCTGCAGGCGCTGGCTCAGGGACGATTGAGGCTACAGGTGCTGGCTCAGGGACGGTCGAGGCTACAGGCGCTGGCTCAGGGACGGCCAAGGCGTTAGGCTCACTGACCTCTGAGGCGACAGGCACTGGCTCACTGACTTCTGAGGCGACAGGTACTGGTTGGGTGACCGTGGTATGTGCTGGCTGGGGTTCGCTGACCGTGGCTGATGAGGGCTCAGGCTCGCTGACCGTGGCTGACGAGGGCTCTGGCTCGCTGACCGTGGCTGACGAGGGCTCTGGCTCGCAGACCGGGGCAGGCGAGGGCTCTGGCTTGCAGACCGGGGCAGGCGAGGGCTCTGGCTCGCAGACCGGGGCAGACGAGGGCTCTGGCTCGCAGACCGTGGCTGACGAGGGCTCTGGCTCACTGACCGTGGCTGACGAGGGCTCTGGCTCGCAGACCGGGGCAGGCGAGGGCTCTGGCTGGCAGACCGGGGCAGGCAAGGGCTCTGGCTCGCAGACCGGGGCAGGCGTGGGCCGGGAGGCGGACGCCTGTCTTCTCTTCCTCCTCCGGGCGGACGAAGTTGGCCGTGCGGGTTCAAGGGAAGCCATTGGCGTGGGGGGGTTGTTCGCTGACAGGAGGGGCTGGTGTGTCAGGGAGCGGTGAGCTGCACGCTAGTAGGGTCATTTCCAGGTAGTCGCGGAAAGTGCAGCCGGGCGCTGCCTGTGGCAACCGCTCCCTCAGCGAGGGGTTCAAGCTGTTCTTGAAAAAGACCATCAATGCAGAGTCCGGAAAGTCAGTAGCGTTCGCCAGGAGGAGAAAGTAGAGAGCGTGGTCTACAAATGGGTGGTCTTCTTGCTGCAGGTTGAGCAGCCGACATTTGGCCCGAATAGCTGCTGGTTCCATGTGTGTGGTCGATCGTTCTGTAACGAATGAGCAGGCAACGAAGGCAGACGAAGGTTGAGGATCCAAATGCAGTTATCTTTATTAGTAAACAAACACAAAGGAACACCCTCAATTGGGAAATAAACAGAAAACTAGAAAACATGGGCAGGGGAAACATTCCAGGCTAACAACATACAAAAACATTCAACGATCGACAAGGACAGAACCAAAACCCAAGGTATAAATACATGAACATAGGACAAAAGCGGCCAATGAACAAACAGAACTCCAACAAGATAACGAGGGAATAAACAGAAACCAATGGTGAACTAATGAGGACAGGTGAAAACAATGACAGAGAACACGAACGCTAACAGGGAGACTGTGGAGCTAAACAAGGGACAAAAGTGAAAACTACTGAATACAAAAGGGACAAAAAATGGTAAACAAAGGGGCAACGGTAAAACAAGACAAGGTATATGTAACAGTCGACTAAATGTATGTGCACTCATCATAAAATACCCATACAAATTACCATGTGCACTAAAAGTAAAGTTACAACAGGTATGTTTTGAGTTTACATTGCACTGATGTGCACACGTACCTATCTCAGTCAATTAGAACGCAGACTGAGAAAAGAACGCGAAAAATCTATACATGACCACAATTCTAGCCTCTCTCCAATAGAGGGCGCACTTACACAGCAATTAACACTCCCAGTACCTATAAACTACTATGAAATAACTGAACAATGAAATAACTGAACAATACAATATTTTGGTGAAATAAACTCATATACCCACAAAACAGAAAAAGAAATGTTGCAAAAGTATTTGTCATTCTTTAACCTGTTACATATATATATATATATATATATATATATATATATAATCATTACTTATTTTAAGTGGGGTACACTACTGGTTATAGCCTTGTAATGAAATACGTCCGTCAAAACATTGTTTTTATTTAATATATTCATTTTTAAACAGATACAAACTGAATAGGCCAACATTAAACTTTTTTTTTTTTTTTTTTTTTTTTGTTTTGTTGCATTTTTCGTAATTCCCACCGTTATGAACAACGTTCAGCGTGTTCTGCAGTCGTTTATTATGCAACCCAAATGGTTCCCCTGTAGGTTCAGCTCATGTTTAACTGGTCTACTGTGTGGGAGGAGCTAAGAGCAGTTTGAAGGGGATGCAGGATGTGACACTCATCCAGACGTGATGCAGGAAACTTGACCGCTGCAGTGGATATATTTAAATGAAGCCTGTCTGTTTTCCTTTTACGCGCTTCTATCTTTTACCATAATGCACCATCAGAGATGTCCACCCGCTCCTCTGCCCATCACTGATTGACGGTACTGCAGACGCTTCACTTGCGGCTCTCGGTATGAACCGCAGAATCATCACTCTGTTCCCAGGCAGATTTAATGTGCTCTGAAGCTCGGTTACTGCAGACATGGCCAGATCAGCAAACAGAGGCGGTAAGGACGGAGACTCGAGGGTATCTGCTCCAGCGGAGAGAGGAGAGCTCAGGGAACTGTCTCTGGAGGAGGCGTTGAAGTCGTACGAGCAGCCCATCAATGAGGAGCAGGCTTGGGCAGTGTGTTATCAGTGCTGCAGAGAGCTGAGGGCGCAGTCGGGTGTAGAGTTTCAAATCTCAGATCCGGCCTCAATAATCCTGCACAGAGACGGCACAGTCACCGCACATCTGCAAAGCATTGGTGAGGGCTTCTATTTCATTAATCTGAACTTTCCAAGATCTTTCATTATTCAGAAATGAATGAGGTTAAAGTTCGTTTAATTTGTTTTTAAAATGGCCTGATGTGTTTTTGTTTACATTCAAAAATAAAGTTTTATTGAAAAGCGGGTTTCACCAATTAAGTCATTTTTAAGGACCATCGTAGAGTTGGTTTCAAAAGTCTGAGAACACATCATTAAAAAAATTATTTTGAAAAACGCAAAACCAGTTTGGCTAATGTTTAGCTAAGCAATAAACGTGAAAAAGAAATAATCAAGTGAAAGCAAATTCGTAACATTGGGCATTTTACCTTTTACTAAAGGTCAGATGTCATTGATTACATTGAAGCACTTTGAACATTCCCAAATTATGCTGGCATGATAAAAATTGTGTTCATGTCAGCTCGAGTAGGCTACATGCTGTCATTAATTAAAGCAAAAGGGGATAGGCCATCCGCAAATAGTTTACTAAGGAAGTCTTGACATTTTTAATTAATTGCATCCTTGGTTGATTTATAGCATCATTGGTTGACAGTAGTGTTTTTGTGAAATAAGAAAATGTCCTGCGCCGCATTTCTTGATAGCAATAGATCTTAGCTCTTAGCGTTCTTTACGTGCGAAGTTACTTACTTTCCTTTTGCACGTGCGTTTCCTAAAACTGCATTTAACACGAATGCGCAACGACGCACCATAAGAGTCCCTGATTTTTAGTGAGGCGCTGAAATGTGACCCTATAGTGATAGTGATTTAATTCTTCATAAATACTTGTAATCTATCTCAGTCGTTTTTTCTGAAATACTCAAACGAATTAACTACATAATTAAATATATAGCATAGTGTGAAATTTAGTAGCATATGCAAGTGATTTACTCTCTATGTAGAGAGCTTGAAGTCACATGGACCAAATATATCTGCATATGGCAGCCTCTTCAGCAAAACGTCAATGCCTATTTTTGTCCTTGTACCCTTGGCCCCGCCCACTGGTGCTCAAAGTCAGTCACAGTTGAAGAGGAGAGAGATATGGCTGTCATGGGAGATTCATCTACAGCAAAGGGGACTTACACAGGACACCTTCATGTGCCTGGATTTAAACGTTTTTCTATACTAGATGAGTGTCTTTGACCCTTAACGTTCATCTTGCACCGCTTACTTTTTTGTGAACATGCACTAAATGGATGTCTTTAATCATTTTGATGCGTTTCCGACGATGTGCACAGCGTTTTAAGAGTGGTACATGCACAACTTTTAAAAACGCATCTCATTCAGCTGCCTCCGCTGTCTGGGAGAAACACCTGCATTCTGTGCGTAAACAAACATGGAAGATGTGAGATGTCGCTCCAGTGAAGACCAGCGTCTCTACTTTAGCCTGTTGAAGCACCTAACATCACCATGGTCTGTATTTATGGCAAGCCGTTTAGCTTTCATTCATTCGCAGGATATGAATTGTTGATATCTTACTACTTGAAATTCCAATTTCACATATCAACAATTTCTTACTAGTAAAAATATAATTTTTGATATCAAATCGAATGTAATTTCTACTAGTGGAAATGCCCATTTTTATATCAACAATTGAATTCCAACTGATAAAAATTCAAATCTTTGATATCAGTAAATCGGTTTTCACTAGTGACAATTTTAATTTCTGATATCTGTAATGTATTTGTTACTAGAAAGAAAGTCTTGTTAGATATCATTAAATACACTCCAAATTATTGATATCTGAAATCCACTTACAGAAATTAGAAATACCAAATGTAACATGTTGAAATTCAATTAATGATATCACAAATTACCATTTTCTCTAGTTGTAATTCAATTGTTGATATCAAGAACTATTAACTAATAACAATGTAATTATTGATATCAGTAAATGGAGCTGTACTCAGGGTTTCCGCGGGGCATTAAAAAGCATTAAAAGTCATTACATGGATTTTGCGAAAATGAAGGCCTTAAATAGCATTAAAAAGCATTAAATGTTATTCCTACAGGCATTAAAATTTTTAGATATTATTTGAAAAAAATAATTATATCAATTTATTTTGAATATAGCCTTCACAATTAATAACTTTAATTTACTGTCGCAAAATATGATCATTGGTGTGATAAACACGCGGATCCAGTTTGGTAATTGCCTACGGCCGGTGCAAAATTGACGTAACGCCGGATGTTTGGACAGCGGCGGGCTGGGACCTGGAAGAGTTAAAACAGAGAACGTAAATGTAGTAAAGTTATGGGTAAGTGCAAATTCCAGCAAAAGTGGCTAGAAGACAAAGAATGTAGGACATGGTTGCTTACATGGTTGGTTGTCAACATGGAACCATTAAATCTCATATGCAGTCCGTTTGCAACAAATAGGCTGTAAAAGGCAGACAACAATTAACTATCTCTAGTTACTTTGCCGTGACCGACACATTAACATCTTCAACAACTACTACTACCACCACAACTGCTGCTGTAGTGACCACCGCTTCCTGCGGGGCCACTATTAAAGGAAAATCGATCGACCTTTGAGCAGTGTTTGGTTCGAATGTGACGCTGCAGGCAGAGGTGAAGCACCACTCATACGCATCAAATGAAGGTGTTTCTGAGTTGTTCCAGGGAATGTTTCCTGATTCGCAAATAGCCAAATCTTTCACCTGTGGAAAGGACAAAACCAGCTACATTTTAAAATGTGGACTTACCCCATACTTCAAAAATAAACTGATTTCTGCGATTAACAGTGCAGGACAATTGTGAACTACTGGCTTCTGTAGCCTCAGCCAGGACCATATACAGGATCTATCTTGATGAAGAGAGAGGGTGCCACGCATGGACTTAAGAGAAAAGCTTTGGAAGATGAGCTGGAAGAACTGAAAAAGAAAAGGGAGGTGTTGATGGAGCCTTCAGAATAATGTCGATCAACTAGCTGAGCAGGCCATTAACAAATCTAACACACTCATGGCTCAAATGATTACAAAATATAATACTATGAGGAGATATAAGGACAAATGCAATTAACTGAAAAATGTTGAGTCAGAGTTGGAACTAAAAGTGAGGAACTAAGGTACATGGATTAATTCTGTTATTTACACAAAGTTAAAACTGTGTAATTTCTATAGCACTTGAATTTTGCATACATTAAGTTCCAGCCTTAAAAAGTTCAGAGTTTTTCCTTCATTGTCCAGTCTGATAGAATTTGGGGTTATAGTTGAAGGAGGTCACGTGTATTCGATGGCGGTACAATTTACACATTTGTACAATTTAACAGAAACATAATGGCTTTTTTTCCAGTCATGGCCTGATTTTTCAGTATGCCTATAGAATTCAATATCTAGTTGATTGGTACTATGTTAAATTAAATTTGACATATCTGCAAATAATTTTTTATATTTTAAGCTGTCTCCTGAGCCATTTCTAATTCAGTTCAGAGTGATACAGTTTATTTAAATTAAGTAGATTGTCTCAAATATCCAAGATTATCATCATTGCATCATTGTCAAATTGAATGGTTACATGGGCTTTTTAAAATGTATCGTTTGTATATGTATATGTGTGTAATATATATATGTGTGTGTGTACGCACACACACACACACACACATATATATATATATATATATATATATATATATATATATATATATATATATATATATCACACACACACACACACACACATTGTTAGGAATGCAGACGAGGGCAGACGAGGAGTGGGGATCTAAATGCGGGTTCTTTATTACCAAGGTGAAAACAAACAAACAGGAACAAAAGAAACATCCACGGGGGGAAAACTGAAACTAAAACATGAAAACATGGAAGGTACACGGAACTGGATGAACACGACGGGATGACAACGGCAAGACAGGCAACAGCGCAAACATGAGAAAATCAAAACATCCACGAGGGG
Source organism: Xyrauchen texanus (assembly GCF_025860055.1). Classification (NCBI taxonomy): domain Eukaryota; kingdom Metazoa; phylum Chordata; class Actinopteri; order Cypriniformes; family Catostomidae; genus Xyrauchen; species Xyrauchen texanus. The sequence continues at coordinate 22,410,776 of NC_068324.1, forward strand.
AAAACAACATAAACATGAAAACACATCCACGGGCAGGCGAAACATGAAGAAACAACCATAACATTAACATTCAACGATCGACAAGGAACGGGGAACAAACAGGGTTTAAATACACAGACACAGGATGATCATAAACGACAATCGGGTGCGAACAATGATAGAGTGCTGGCAGTGATGAGGGCCGGGAATTGTGGGAAGTGGGGTTTTTGACAAAGTAGTAAAACACAGGGCAGACAACAAGGGAATCGTGACATGTATATATATATGTATGTGTGTGTGTGTATATATGTACACGTGGTTAGTCATGGGTCATGTATGGCATTACAATTTTTAAAAATGGCATTAAAAAGGCATTAAAAAGCATTAAATTAGATTTGATGATACCTGCAGAAACCCTGTGTACTAGTAACCATTATTGCCTTGATATCTAAAATAGCCTTTGCAACTAGTGAAAATAGAATTACTGATATATTAAATGTGATCTTAACAAGTAAGAATAGCTATGGTAATGAGGTTATGAATTTTAATGATTATTAATGGTTTTCCCATGAATCCAATTTTGGCACTAATAGTAGCAGGGAGCAAATGGACGGAGACATTCCATGTGGGTTTCAGAAATGGAAAATGAGAATTAATTTAAATTTTTCTTTTTGTCCATTGTTACAAAACAATGTTTTTTGTCAATTTGTTTTTAATAAAAACAATATTAGATTTGCATATGTAGATGGCACTGCAACATCCCTTTCATCTGATTGGCCAACCCGTGCCGTCTTCTACTGCCTTAATTCTTTTAGCCAGAATAACAGTTGGTACTGGTCTGCATATTTGGCTCAATTTTAATAAAATATTGTCCCGCGCTACCACTCACTGTACTACACATGCTACACATGCCGTACCCAGAAAATCTTGTTGCTGGGCACAAAACTGGTGCTGTTGCGAGGTGTTGTCTCTAATGGATGATGCTTAAGAGATTTTAAGACACATCATATGCTGACTGAGATTTTAGTCTCATATGTATAATAAATCATTTTTATATTGAAAAATGTTATGATTTTGTAATACATTTGTTTTCATGATTTATTAGTAAATGTAATGGTGAATGGGATTAAGGGAGTACAGAAGGATAAACCAGTAATGAAATAATCGCTCCCTGCACTAAACGCCTCCCACATCTGCTGCTGTCTGCCCAAGGAAAAAGTCTTACCCGCTAAGCCAAAATCGAGGAAGAATGGGTGTTACAATAGCGCATAACATAAATGAATGTTCTAGAATGCTAATATTGTACGTCTGTGTGTTACTGTATGATACTTGCACTTGCTTCTGTTTCACACATGACAAGACTAGGCACAAGCTGGCCCTGAATAAATTATTTAATCAATTACAATAATGACAATTGTACATGTGCACAATTTACGATTTAAATGTATCCAAGTGCCTCAAGCATTTTGACTATGTTCACCAGAATTCCTTCAAATCAATTAAATTATTTGTTCAGTGACCATTTCTGGTGATTGCTGAAGGTGGTGACAAATGAGTGTCTTGTGTGAAATGAGTTAGTCACTGAATCAACAATCAAAATAATATTTTAATGTTTTAAAATGTTTATGTCTACAGACCTACAAAGAGACTTTAGAGGTTTTAATTATTATAAGAACAAAGCAAATCTATAATTTCCCTACAGTTTGTGAGCTGCTGACTTTTTATCAAAAGACAACAATAATAGTCCAATAAAAATTATATTTATAATCTGAAGAACGTCCGTATGTTTTTTTTATGTATGATAAAGCATGTCTACATATCTATTGATGTTACGATTCACTGTTGTCTGACTTGTGTTTTGCCTCTATCATCTGTTTCCCCCAGACTACACTTCCCATAATCCCCTGCTCTGATCAATTCCAGCTGTTCCTTTTTGATTCTCACCTGTGTTTCATTTACTTAGTTTATCCATGTATATATATACAGTCAGGTCCATAAATATTGGGACATCGACACAATTCAAATCTTTTGGGCTCTATACACCACCACAATGGATTTGAAATGAGACAAACAAGATGTGCTTTAAATGCAGACTTTCAGCTTTAATTTGAGGGTATTTACATCCAAATCAGGTGAACGGTGTAGGAATTACAACAGTTTGTATATGTGCCTCCCACTTTTTAAGGGACCAAAAGTAATGGGACAAATGGCTGCTCAGCTGTTCTATGGCCAGGTGTGTGTTATTCATTCATTATCCCGTTTACAAGGAGCAGATAAAAGGTCCAGAGTTCATTTCAAGTGTGCTATTTGCATTTGGAATCTGTTGCTGTCAACTCTCAATATGAGATCCAAAGAGCTGTCACTATCAGTGAAGCAAGCCATCATTAGGCTGAAAAATCAAAACAAACCCATCAGAGAGGTAGCAAAAACATTAGGTGTGGCCAAATCAACTGTTTGGAACAGTCTTAAAAAGAAAGAACGCACCGGTGAGCTCAGCAACACCAAAAGACCCGGAAGACCACGGAAAACAACTGTGGTGGATGACCGAAGAATTCTTTCCCTGGTGAAGAAAACACCCTTCACAACAGTTGGCCAGATCAAGAACACTCTCCAGGAGGTAGGAGTATGTGTGTCAAACTCAACAATCAAGAGAAGACTTCACCAGAGTGAATACAGAGGGTTCACCACAAGATGTAAACCATTGGTGAGCCTCAAAAACAGGAAGGCCATATTAGAGTTTGCCAAACAACATCTAAAAAAGCCTTCACAGTTCTGGAACAACATCCTATGGACAGATGAGACAAAGATCAACTTGTAAAAGAGTGATGGGAAGAGAAGAGTATGGAGAAGGAAAGGAACTGCTCATGATCCAAAGCATACCACCTCATCAGTGAAGCATGGTGGTGGTAGTGTCATGGCGTGGGCATGTATGGCTGCCAATGGAACTGGTTCTCTTGTATTTATTGATGATGTGACTGCTGACAAAAGCAGCAGGATGAATTCTGAAGTGTTTCGGGCAATATTATCTGCTCATATTCAGCCAAATGCTTCAGAACTCATTGGACGTCGCTTCACAGTACAGATGGACAATGACCCGAAGCATACTGCGAAAGCAACCAAAGAGTTTTTTAAGGGAAAGAAGTGGAATGTTATGCAATGGCCAAGTCAATCACCTGACCTGAATCCGATTGAGCATGCATTTCACTTGTTGAAGACAAAACTGAAGGGAAAATGCCCCAAGAACAAGCAGGAACTGAAGACAGTTGCTGTAGAGGCCTGGCAGAGCATCACCAGGGATGAAACCCATCGTCTGGTGATGTCTATGCGTTCCAGACTTCAGGCTGTAATTGACTGCAAAGGATTTGCAACCAGTATTAAAAAGTGAAAGTTTGATTTATGATTGTTAATCTGTCCCATTACTTTTGGTCCCTTAAAAAGTGGGAGGCACATACAAACTGTTGTAATTCCTACACCGTTCACCTGATTTGGATGTAAATACCCTCAAATTAAAGCTGAAAGTCTGCAGTTAAAGCACATCTTGTTCGTTTCATTTCAAATCCATTGTGGTGGTGTATAGAGCCAAAAAGATTAGAATTGTGTCGATGTCCCAATATTTATGGACCTGACTGTAAATATATTGCCCTATTGTATGTTTAACTTTTGTCAGTTGTTATCTGTTTTTATCCAGTTCGTGCTCTGAGTTCTATCATGTTTGTTTATGTTTTGGTCTTATTTCCTGGTTCCTAGTTTTGCCATGTTCCGCGTTTGTCCTGTCTTGTATTTTTCTTTATTTTACTCATCATTAAATTTGCTGCACTTAGATCCTGCTCTCGTTACATCCTTCAAACGTTACAGAACAACTGACTGAACCAAAATGGATCTAGCAGCGTGTTTTATGCAGTTGAGCTGAGTGAGCTTACCTATTAGGGAATACTCAGATCGGTTTAGCACCGTTGCCAGATACACAGGATTTACCGATTCCCACCTGAAATCCCTGTATCAGATCAGACTCATAGCTCACAAGTGGAGGGAATTGCCGGAGACCAGAATTTACACGTGGGAGGAATATGTGGAGTTAATATTAGAAACATTCACTTCAGAGGATCCTCCTCTCTCAATCCCGATCCCGGCTTCCAAGTCTTCCACGCCTGAGTCTACTCCACACCATGTGACAGCCAGGTCTAAGTCTGCTCCACGCCATATCACAGCCATGTCTGAGTCTGCTCCTCGGCATGTCACAGCCCAGCCTTCCGCGTCTCGCTACTTGAAGCCCTTCTCGGCCCCTGTCTCCAAGTTGAATGATCCGTCACTGATATCGGTGCATAGGGTTACCAAAAACCTTCCTTACAAATTGACAGGATCCATGCCTGCCATGGCCATCGAGCCCACACCCACGCCTGCCACGGGCAACGAGCCCACGCCTGCTAGTGTCAACAAGCCAATGGCCACGCCTGTCACGGCCAACAAGCCAACGCCCATGCCTGCCACAGTCAATGAGCTGTCAGTCACGTCCGTCCCAGAGCCAGCGTTGCCAGTCTCGTCCATCCCAGAGCCAGCGTTGCCAGTCTCGTCCTTCCCAGAGCCAGCGTTGCCAGCCTTGTCCATCCAAGAGACAGCATTGCCTACTTTAGCCGGAGGAGGTAGAGGAAAGGCTTCTATTTCCAAGTCTCTGCCATTGTTCACGACCACAGAGGTCATCTCAGAGTCTCTACCCATGTACACGACCATGGATGTTGTCTCCGAGTCTCTGCCCATGTACACGACCATGGAGTTTGTCTATAAGTCTCTGCCTATGCCCACGACCACAGAGGTTATTCCCAAGTCTCTGTCCATGCCCATGACCACAGAGGTCATCTCTGAATCTTTGCCCATGTTCACGATCACAGAGGTCCTTTCCAAATCTCTGCCCATGTTCACGACCACAGAGGTCTTCTCCGAGACTCTGCTCATGTTTGTGACCATGGACGTCGTTTCCCAGTCATCCAGGACTCTTTGTCTCGAGCCTCCCATGGCTCTGCCTTCCACGACTTCGCCCCTCGAGCCTGCCACGGCTCTGCCTTCCACAGCTTTACCCTTCAAGCCTGCCATGGTTCCACCTTCCATGGCATTGCCCCTCATGCCTCTCACTGCTCCGCCTTCCACAGCTCTGCCCCTCGAGACTCCCATGGCTCCGTCTTCCATGTCTTCGCCATTTGAGCCTCCCACGGCTAATTATTAATTATGCAATTGATTATTTTTTCAATATACATGTTTTGTTAGGCTATGTAATTTAATATTTATATTACATTTTATATGATAAATTCATATGACATTAAATGCCCATTCTTTGTCTTTTTTAAGTAATCTTTGTAACTTTATGAACAGGAAAGAATTCAAATGATCACATATAATATAGTCAAATGTGAACACCTTAAAATAAAGTTTCATTTGTTAACATTTGTTAACTTGAAAAACAATGAGCAATACTACCCTAACCCAGCATTTGGTAATCTTGGTTAATGTTAATTTCAACACTTACTAATATATTTTTAAAATCAGAAGTTGTAAATGTTAACGTTAGTTCATAAAATATAAATGAACAAAGAACAATGTTTTATCCATTAACATTAACAGAGATTAATAAATGCTGTTAATTGTTTGTTAATTCATGAAACCTACTGCATTAATGTTAATGGAACCTTATTGAAAAGTGTTGAAAAAGCTAACATTAAATGTTTTAGATGGTAATCAAATAAAAATCTATGTAAAAATACCACGTTTTAAATAAAAAAAAATTACACTCCAAACGTTAGATGGCACTAATCTACTAACACTGTTGTTGATCTGCGGCTCTACAGATGGACATATCTCGATACACGTTTCAAAATCATACAATGTTATTAAATATTAAAATAATATACACCTTGTGGTGTTGATATTAAAAATAAAAGTGTGGTTTATAAATGACAGAGGAAACGGATCGCAGGGATGAATTAGCGGTTCTCTTTTTCTCTTGCTTATCCCCTGCAAGGTTTCATACCTTTCTTTTTTGAATATTCATAAGGTATGTAAGGAACTCGTAAGTACTCCTCATTATTATGCACATATACAAAAAGGAATTTATGTTCCCTTACGACTCAGTGCACTTGACATGCGTTGATTAGCGCATATGGGGTATGCTTTCTTACACTACCTAGCTAAAACCTCTACAATAAAGCCAATATTCTAATATTAGCTATGGTGTTTGAACCCCACCTGTTTTGCCACAAAGCTGTCTGCTATATAAGAACAATGCACAAACACCATTTCGTCCGAATTTCTTCCGTCAAGACAGTGATCATCTCTTGTCTAAAAGCCCTCAACCCTTCGCCGTCAATATACACTAGTCAGAAGCAGAATCTTCACAGCAACAAGAAGATTCTCCCCTGCAGTTCTCCAGTGAACATCACTCTGCCTCGCCACTTGACGTTTCGCTGGTAAACAGGCCTCTTCAATATTCTTATTTGGCAGATGTTGTTTATCCTTTTAAAGCAATTGCATATTGTATATTGTGTGAAATATAAATATATATATATTATGTGTTTGCGTATTTTTAAAGATGTCGTTCCATAAGTGTTCCTTGTGCGAGAGACACATCCCGCCGTCAGATCAGCATGAGAGCTGCATTCACTGTCTGGGCCACGCCCACGCAGAGTCAGCTATCGTGGAGACAGACTGCCCTATCTGCGAGGGCATGAGTCTCAAGATGCTTTGCTCTGTGAATCACCCTGGTTCTGAGGGCTCGTCTCACATGCCCTCCAACCCACCCCTTCTGTGATACCCAAGGATTCACACGAAGAGGCACGGCAGGGCCGCAAGGTCGAGCAGGATGAATTGATGAATAGTGTATCTCCACGTGACATGTCTTTGCCGATACACTATGTGTGAGATGTGCTCCGGCCCTCTGAAAGAGGGCGTGGCCTTGTCTCATTTAGAAGTTCTGATGCTGGGGATGATATTGACGATGTCATGTCTCTCACTGTATCAGGCAAGTGGTCAGTGGATGAGGCTGCCGCCCCTCCCCCAGTGAGCAGGAATGCGACACTGACAAGATGATGCTTCACGTCCTTTCAAGGGCAGTTGAAGAGCTCAATACACAATCTCACCTTGATGAATGGTTCCTGCAGTCCGGACACCGTCAAGTGGCAGTGTTCTGCAAATCTGCCCCATCCTACCCCCTGTGGAGGAGGCGATAGCGTCACACCTCTGCCCTATGAAACACTTTATGCCAAAATGGAGTACATCACAGCCGATTTTCCCTTGCTCTGTTTCCCATTCATAATGTTAACTCAGAAACAGATTTTATCGCATATCCGTCCTCAGGACTGATTTGCATCAATAGATTTGAAGGATGTGTACTTCATGTTCCAATTGCACCATGTTACAGGTGGCTTTTTAGATTTGCGTTCGAGGGAACTGCATATCAATTTAAAGTCCTTCCTTTCAGCCTGTCTCTGGCTTTCTGCACGTTCACGAAGTGTATTGAGGCAGTGCCCGACCCATTGAAAATGAACGGTGAGTGGGTGTTTTCAATTATCTCAGCGATTGGTTTTTACCAGCCAACCATAAGCACTACTGAGCGAACACAGAGGCTTACTGCTTTGTATTTGGAAAATCTGGTGTAATGTCAACTGGTGAAAAGGACACTTTTCCCCAGCTAGTAAATCTCCTTTTTAGGAGTTCATGCATGCACACCTCATGAACGAGTGCATACAGACCATTCTTCAGTGTCTGTTTCAGTTCAAACTGAAAAAACATTACCACTTAAGTTATTTCATTTTCCTGTGCATTGCTGTAACTCGTCACTGTCTGGCTGCTCTAGCACCATGTACCGTGCCAGCCCTTTACCAACAAGGTGTTATGCTGGGTCAAGATTTCAGAAAGAAAGTGCTGATCGCAAATGCATCCAACATAGTTGAGGCGCGGTGTGTAATGGACGCCAAACATTTGACACCTGCAAACAGTTGCGAAATGGCCATGACATGTCAACCGCCTAGAGATACTGGCTGTCTTTCTAGCTTTGAGAGCTTTTCATTCTTATATTATGAATCCCCACATACTGATTTGTTCGGACAATACAACAGTAGTGGCGTATATATGTTGTCATGACACACTGGCCCACGTATGGCCGGCGAAATGCAAGTATACCCTTCCCTCAGTGCGCCTCCTTCATTCTATCATCAGCAGAGTCCGGGTGGACATAGAAACATTTCTGTTAATTGTGCCAAAATGGCCCAATCAGCCATGGTTTCCAGAAATGATAGAGATGTTATAAATGGGAAATTGGGAAATACCACTGAGGAGGGATCTCCTCTCTCAGGCGCAAGGCACAATCTGGCATCCCCTGCCCAAGCTGTGGAACCAGCATGTGTGGCCCCTGAACGGAGCGTGCTAAATGCGCAGAGTCTCTTTGAGACAGAGACTGACTCATTCAGTCATGAACACAATTTTACAGGCCACAGCACCGTCCACAAGACACCTCTATGCACTAAAATGTAATGTGTTCACTGATTGATGTCTCTCACATGGCAAGTCCCAATAAGCTGCCCCATACATGAAATTCTCTTATTTCTTCAAGAGTGATTAGATGCAGGACTCACTCGATCAACGCTCAAAGTGTATGTGCCGACTATATCTGTGTAACACGCACATGAAGCTGGCACCAGTATAGGTAAGCATGATTTAAACATAAAGTTCCTTAAGGAGCAAGACAATTAAACCCTCCTCGACCGTCTACAGTCCTGACTTGGGACTTAACTATAGTTCTAAAAGCTCTCACACGGCCCCCCGTCAAGCCTTTGGACTCTATTGATTAGCATATGCTCTCTGTTTATTGTGCTTGCTCTGGCCTCAGTAAAACAGTTCGGTGACCTGCATGCACTATCAATTGACAATTCATGTTTGAAGTTTGGCCTGGACTTTCAAAAGCCTCTGATAAACCCAGAAAAGGCTATGTGCCTAAGGTCCTAACCACACCCTTCGGAGCACAGGTGGTTCACCTTCAGGTCTTCTTCCCTCCTCCATTTAATATGGATGAGGAACAATCATTGCATTTGTTATGCCCTGTGTGGGTGCTACACGCATACATTGAGCGTATCCGCCAGTTTAGACTGATCAGTTCTTTGTGTGCTATGGAGGACGCATGAAAGAAATGTCCATCTCCAAGCAAAGACTTTCTCACTGGATTGTCGAAGCAATTGCCCTGGCTTATGAGTCGCAGGATAAGACTTGCCCATTAGGTGTTAAAGCACACTCATCTAGAGCCGTGGCCTCCTCATGGGCATGGAGAATGGTGTGTCCTTACAAGACATATGTTTTGCAGCAGGATGGTCTTCTCAAAGCACATTCGCAAGGTTTTACTACCTAGACGTAACGTCTCTCTCTTCACAAGTCCTCTCTGTTTAGAGCATTTGCTATTTAATTGGCCAAATAGATACTTATACTCCTCTCTTTAAGGACGAGCTCCCCATCATTTTACACAATCACCTGCATTCAGCCAGTTGTAATTTACCTTATGTCACTACTACTTACATTATAAATAAGCTCCCTTCCAGACTGGGTTCTTCCAAAACAGGCAGGGCTCAAACACCATAGCCAATATTAGAATATTGGCATTATTGTAGAGAGCTTTCAATTAAGTCATGTAAGAAAGCACTCCCCATATGCGTTAATCAATGCAATGTCTCGTTCCCTTCGTCTCAGGGATGATATCTGAAATTACTATTTTAACATAACAATTACTTTTTAACGTGTAAGAATTCTGTTACAAATATCAATAATGACAGTTTTTACTAGATGAAATTCAATTTTTGATATCAAGAATGCATTTCCGTGAGTGATGACATCATAGTTGAAGTGGAAATGTAAATACTGATATCAACTATTTGCATTTCCACTAATAGAAATTACATTCCTGATATCAATACTTTTTAAATATAAGGCTTTTATATTTAATATAAAAGGCATTTTAACTAGTGAAAATGTTATTATTGATATCAACAATTCATATCCTACATTTGATTAAAAGTTAAAAAGGTACCAAAACTATGCAAAGGTAAATTAATAAAAGTAAAATTGGCTTGCCATACTGTATTACATTTGTGTATTTAGAACTTTTCAGCACTGATTGTATGTTTATGGCTCATATCAGAGTGGATTGCTTGTGAACCAATCAATACACGATTCAAGCTTTGCAGAGATACTGTTATTGAATGAGCATTATTAAAGATGGGGCAGTTACAAATTCTATTGTAATTAAACAGTTTCATTCACGACTATTTCAAAAGTCATGATTGTTTTATAGTTAAGGTTTCACTGTGCTTAATATATTCAGATGCAATGTATTGGCATGTACTTTATGTGTGATTTTATAATGTTGTGGAACTTTCTTCCATTTGAGTTTCAAATATGGCTGAATTGGAGGGGCTGCATGATGTTAGCCAATCATAACAGTGGGCGTTTATAGTGATGACATTAAAGGGCCAGATAGACAGAGGGCCAGAGACAGGGTAGAAAATTATTATATATTACTAAATTATGATTGTTTTTGGTGCCAAAAAAAAATAACTACTAATATTACAAGTGGACCTCTGGGAAGATAATAAAAAATATACAGGTGCTGGTCATATAATTATAATATCATCAACAAAAACACAGACTGATATATTTCCATTCCTTTTAATTTTGATGATTATAACTGACAACTAATGAAAAACCCCAAAATCAGTATCTCAGAAAATTAGAATATTGTGAAAAGGTTCAATATTGAAGATACCGGGTGCCACACATCTAATCAGCTAATTAACTCAAAACACCTGCAAAGACCTTTAAATGGTCTCTCAGTCTAGTTCTGTAGGCTACAGAATCATGGGGAAGACTGCTGACTTGACAGCTGTCCAAAAGCCGACCACTGGCACCTTGCACAAGGAGGGCAAGACACAAAAGGTCATTGCTAAAGAGGCTGGCTGTTCACAGAGCTCTGTGTCCAAGCACATTAATAGAGAGGCGAAGGGAAGGAAAAGATGTGGTCGAAAAAAGTGTACAAGCAATAGGGATAACCGCACCCTGGAGAGGATTGTGAAACAAAACCCATTCAAAAATGTGGGGGAGATTCAGAAAGAGTGGACTGCAGCTAGAGTCAGTGCTTCAAGAACCACCACGCACAGACGTATGCAAGACATGGGTTTCAGCTGTCGCATTCCTTGTGTCAAGCCACTCTTGAACAAGACATTAGCGTCAGAAGCCTCTCGCCTGGGCTAAAGACAAAAAGGACTGGACTGCTGCTGAGTGGTCCAAAGTTATGTTCTCTGATGAAAGTAAATTTTGCATTTCCTTTGGAAATCTAGGTCCCAGAGTCTGGAGGAAGAGAGGAGAGGCACAGAATCCACGTTGCTTGAAGTCCAGTGTAAAGTTTCCACAGTCAGTGATGGTTTGGGGTGCCATATCATCTGCTGATGTTGGTCCACTGTGTTTTCTGAGGTCCAAGGTCAACGCAGCCGTCTACCAGGAAGTTTTAGAGCACTTCATGCTTCCTGCTGCTGACCAACTTTATGGAGATGCAGATTTCATTTTCCAACAGGACTTGGCACCTGCACACAGTGCCAAAGCTACCAGTACCTGGTTTAAGGACATGGTATCCCTGTTCTTAATTGGCCAGCAAACTCGCCTGACCTTAACCCTATAGAAAATCTATGGGGTATTGTGAAGAGAAAGATGTGATATGCCAGACCCAACAATGCAGAAGAGCTGAAGGCCACTATCAGAGCAACCTGGGCTCTCATAACACCCGAGCAGTGCCACAGACTGATTGACTCCATGCCACGCCGCATTGCTGCAGTAATTCAGGCAAAAGGAGCCCCAACTAAGTATTGAGTGCTGTACATGCTCATACTTTTCATGTTCATACTTTTCAGTTGGGCAACATTTCTAAAAATCCTTTTTTTTTTTTGTATTGGTCTTAAGTAATATTCTAATTTTCGGAGATACTGAATTTGGGATTTTCATTAGTTGTCAGTTTTAATCATCACAATTAAATGAAATAAACATTTGAAATATATCAGTCTGTGTGTAATGAATGAATATAATATCCAAGTTTCACTTTTTGAATGGAATTACTGAAATAAATCAACTTTTTGATGATATTCTAATTATATGACCAGCACCTGTAGATAAATAATATCTATAATTTTGAAGATAGGAAGATAAAAAAGAGAATGTCATATGTACATGCTTATTGCTCTTAAAATGGTGGCATGCTGAACAACAATGCTTTGTTGCTGGCGAACGTACCCTTAGGTGTCAGAGAGGAAAATGGAAAGGTTGTAGAAAAGGAGGAAGGTGGGAAGAAGAGCCAAGATAGACAATTTACACCTTTAATAAAACATCTCCATTCACTTTGAATTTAATATATCTATTTTTATTTATATTTATAATTTCTTTATTATATATTAGCATTTTATTATTAAATATGAGTATACGTTAGAAAATAAAAAGAGGCCTATATAGCTGATATGATTACCAGACCTAAATAATAATATAAATAAAAAAAATAAATACAGATGAAGTATCATGGTCACAGACAATGATGTAAAGTGTAAGAATCTCAATGTTGACTGTATTAAATTGTATTATGTGTAATTTTGTGAATGTCCTGCAGGTGTGTGTGTAAATCATCCTTTCAATTTCTTTTAAGGTAGTTCACACAAAAATGAAAATTCTCATCATTTACTCACCCTCACGCCATCTCAGATGTGTATGACTTTCTTCATTCTGCAGAACACAAATTAAGATATTTTAGAAGAATATTTCAGCTCTGTTGGTCCATACAACACAAGTGAATGTGTGCCAAAATTTTGACATTCCAAAAAAATCCCATAAGGCAGCATATAATAATCCATAATAATCCATAGGACTCCAGTGGTTAAATCCATATCTTCTGAAGTGATATTATAGGAATTGGTGAGGAACAGATCAATATTTAAGTACATTTTTGCTTGAAATTTTTCTCCCTGCCCAGTAGGAGGCGTATGCATGAAGAATGTGAATCACGAAAAACACAAGAAGAATGTGAAAGTCAAAGTGCAGCCTGAATGAGCAGGGAGGAGAATTTATAGTAAATGATGAGAGAATTTAAATTTTTGGGAGAACCATCCATTTAAGCGCTTTGTGATTACTCCAGTGCACTCATAGATCTGTGAAAATGTCAATTGGCCTACTACTTAAATTAAGATATGATACTTTTGGGAAAGAGCCCACAATTCTAAGATGATTTGTACAATCATTTGCATGATCTAATTAGGCTTATGATTGTTATGGAAAAAGAGTCATTTTAAACCCCAATTCAGTAATAATAATAATTAAAAAATAAAGTATATTTTGCATAAAGAAAATGTAACCTATATTTAGGACCATAAAGATTTTTTACAAATGTCCCATTCAGGACATTTTATACATTACATTATTTTCAGAAAACTTAAGCTCATTACCGCAACGCCTTTGGACATTTTACTATTACTATTTTGCTGTTGTACAACAGTTTTCTTTTTTATTAAAATCAGTGAAAATTAAAGGTTGTAACAATGTCTATCATATACTTTACAATTTAAATAATACACTGTATATGTTTTTTACTCATTGCGGTAATGAGAATTGGGGATTAAATGTGCTAAATGTCAGGAACAAAATAATCTGTTAAAGCTGTTGCATGGATTTTGGAGCTCCAGTTCTGATTTAATTTTACATTATAAAAAAGAACATCCAGGATCTAAATCATACAGGTTTGAATCGACATGAGGGTGAGGAAATACTTATAATTAAGAAATGTGCCTAACTTTCATGAAAATATTGTCACAATGTACAAATCTTAATGACCCTAAAAAGGCTTTATTTCTATATACAAAATAATATAAATTTCTTATTTGTTTCTTTTGATTTTGGAGTAAAACAGGACTAGGACATTTCTTAACTGGTTTTCTCAGAATCACCCAGTAGTTCAAGAGTATTTGTTATGTATGCTGCAAACTTACTCAAAAAGAAAGAGAGAGAATATCAGAAGGCTAAAGTTCTGAAATGTCATCCTTTGTAGTTGTTGTAACTAGTCTCTGAACCATTACAGAACATGATATTTATGACACTTAAATGAAACCTTTTCTGATAAAATTTATACCCTGAAGGTACAAAGTCACTTGTTTTAACATTCACACTTGGTTCTATTATCAACACACTGTAGTTGAGTGAGAGGTTAGAAACACTTTTGCATTATTCTAATTATCTTTTTGTACGGTTTTTCTAGATGACAGTAACGCTAAACCTGTGTCTACTTCTGAGGCCAAGGTGAGAGTACTGGAGATTACATTATATAAAAAGTATCTGGCCACTTGACACACTTAAAAATGTTTGAATGTCTTTGCATTAGATAACAAAATATCAAAGCAAGTTTCATTTGCCAACAAGTTATGCCAGAGCTTTTCTCAGAACTAACAGCATTTTCTGAGCCATTTTTTAAATGATTTTTAATCAACAGATGTCAAGGTGGTTTTTAGTGAATGTATTATATCAGTTTCCCTTAAAATTTACATACGTGTCATGTGGTACTGAAAAGTTTGTCACCATTTACTGTTTTTTCATGTTTTTCCAAACCCATATTACTTTCTTCCATGAAATGTAAAAGGAGATGTTAGGCAGAATTTTAGGAACTGACAGCCCCAGGCAGTCATTATACACTTTCATTGGGCTAGAACCTGTGTACATATTTTCTTCTTGTGACTCAAGAAGTGTCTGGGCAGCAAAAAATAAGTCCCAAAGACACCACATTTAGCAGGATAGTACTTTGGACGAGGGGTGCACAGTAGCGGTGTTACGATTTGCTCTGACACAAATTTGATTTGAGTTTTATTTGGTTAGCCAGTCATAACAGTGGGCATTTATAGTGAAGTCTTAAAGGGCCAGATAGCTTTAAACCGAGCATTTCAGACAGAGGGCCAGAGACAGGGTAGAAAATTATTATATATTACTAAATTATGAAAAACATCTACTAATATTATAAGTGGACCTCAGGGAAGATAATACAAAATATAGATAAATAAGATCTATAATTTAGAAGATAGGAAGATAAAAAGGAGAATGTCATGACCCTTTTAAGATTTTATTGGAAGGTAGAATCACTTAGGTATAGGTATGTTCTTGCTCGTTGCTCTTAAAATGGTGGCATGCTGAACAACAATGCTTTGTTGGAGGAGGGGTGCACAACAGTGGTGTAACGATTTGCTCTGACACAAATTAGATTTGATTATGATTCTTTACTTAATGATTACAATGCATTGTGAAATCTGAAATTTCAGTAAGGTTTTCAAAGCACATGTAGCGTAAACATTTAATAGGTGTGCTTTATGTTTTTGACCAACAGATGGCAGTAAATTAAACTGTTCAGAGGCTTTGAGTAATAAAGCTTTGATAATTTCAATACGTTTGAGATAAAAGCCCCATAGCTTCAGCTACTTTTAATAAAAGTATTAATAATTTGCTGTTAATACAAATACCTACACTGTAATGTTGCCAAAATAAAACAAACTTTTTAGCATAATTTTGATTATGGTAAGAGCAGCAATTAATCAATCAAATCAAATCACTTTATTGTCACACGACCATATACACAAGTGCAACAGTTGGTGAAAGTCTTGTGTACCGTTCCGAGCAACATAGCAGTCATGACAGTGAGGAGACATATACCAATTACAATAAACAACATATTTACACAACACAATTTACATATCAAATGTACACATAATTACACAACACAATAATAATATTCAATGTACAGTAAACAATACACACAATATAGAATACACATACAATACATTTTTTTTTTTAATAAAGAGTATATAAAAAATATATATACAGTAGTTGTATTGTGGAGAATATAATTATGATAGTCCAGTGTGAGATCTAAGATTAATAAAGTGCAGTGCTTATGTATATTGATCGTGAGAGATCAAGTGTTCAAAAGTCTGATTGCTTGGGGGAAGAAGCTGTCATGTAGTCGGCTGGTGCAGGTCCTGATGCTGCCTGATGGTAGCAGTGAGAGCAGCGCATGACTCGGGTGGCTGGAGTCTCTGATGATCCTCCAAACTTTTTTCACACACCGCCTGTTATATATGTCCTGGAGGGAGGGAAGCTCACCTCTGATGCTGTGTATGGCAGTTCGCACCACCCTTTGCAGGTCTTTGCGGTTGTGGGTGGTGCTATTGCCATACCAGGCAGTGATGCAGCCAATCAGGATGCCCTCTATAGTGCTGGTGTAGAACCGTGTGAGGATTTGGTGATTCATTCCATACTTCCTCAGCCGTCTAAGGAAGAAGAGGCGCTGGTGAGCCTTCTTCACAACGGGCTCAGTGTGGATGGACCATGTGAGTTCCTCAGTGATGTAGACACCAAGGAACTTGAAGCTGCTGACTCTCTCCACCGGTGCTCCATTAATGGTGATGGGGCTGTGTTCTCTGTCTTTCCTCCTGAAGTCCACTACAAGCTCCTTGGTCTTACTGACATTGAGGGAGAACGTGTCAGAGTGTGCACCTCCTCTCTGTAGGCTGTTTCATCATTGTCAGTGATCAGACCTACCACCGTCATATCGTCAGCAAACTTAATGATGGCATTGGAGCTATGTGTTGCCACACAGTCATGTGTGTATAGGGAATACAGGAATGGGCTGAGAACATAGCCCTGCGGGGCTCCAGTGTTAAGGGTCAGTGATGAGGAGATGTTGCCTGACATGAAGTCCAGGTTCCAGCTGCACAGCGAGCTCTTTAAGCCCAGAGCCCGGAGTTTCACATCAAGCTTGGAGGGCACTATGGTGTTGAATACTGAGCTGTGGTCTACAAACAGCATTCTCACATGTGTTCCTTTTTTCCTGGTGGGAGAGAGCAGTGTGTATTGTAGATACAATGGCATCATCAGTGGAGCGGTTGTTGTGGTAGGCAAACTGAAATGGGTCCAGAGAGGTGGGCAGAACAGAGCTGATGTAATCTCTGATTAGCCTCTCAAAGCATTTGCTGAGATTGGGGGTCAGAGCATTTTTGATTGCTTTTGTACAGGCTAGGGCTGGGACAACGATGACGTCGCCGCAAAAAATAAGTCGACGCAAAATATTCGCGTCGATTTGTCGAACCCAAAACAAAGATGGCGGCGCCGGAGCGTAGTAGCGACACGAGTGGCTCCTCAGACTATCAGAAGTGCAAGGCGGCATGCACTCGTTCCTCTAAATTATGGGAATTCTTTAATTTAAAAGGAAACAATTCCGTGATATGTCGTCTTTGCAAAATGGAGATGGCCTTCCATTCTAGCACCACGGCAATGCACCAGCATCTGAACAGGCGCCACCCGGTTGCAGCTGCAGATGACAGAGCACCTTACTTTTTTTTCAACTTTCCACTTTGCACTCGATGTTGGAGTAGGCTATAATACGTTGTCGACACCTAAAGTTTTCGCTTATAGCTATTAATAATGCGCTTATAGCTATGAATGTCATGAAAAATACATAAAGGACACTGACAACGCGCTGACAGACAGGACCAAGCAGGTAACATTTAATAAAGTCTCAACTTTCAAATTTGGTCATTCAAAGAAAATTAAACCATAAATAGGCCTACTATTTTGTGGCTCTTTAATGTGTTGTGACAGATTGCCTCAGTTAAAGCTGCTCGTGAACCGATCATCTTTTCCTTGGTTAAATTATAGCATAAAATAGGCTAAACATGAATGTAGCCTACATCAGAAGGACTGTTGTTTTAAATGCGGAAAGATGTCAGTACAGTAGCCTACAATCCATTATTCAAATTCAAATCCACCGACGTTAATCTTCTCTCTCCTGACTACTTTGTCGGACAAAAATGGCGTATTATGATTGATTGATCAGATCGCCAGTCAATCAAACTCCCGGCAAATGTTTATTTTTTTACATTTTATACACCCCCACCCCCGATGAAACCGGTATTACCGGTGTTGTCACAAGTCGATTAATCGAATCGAAATCGAATCGGACTGAAAAAATGAATCGTTAGATTAATCGATGCATCGAAACAATAAAACGCTAGATTAATCGTTTAAAAAGTAATCGTTTATCCCAGCCCTAGTGGCACAATGGTGGACGTTTTGAAGCATGGGGGAACTACAGACAGGGAGAGGGACAGGTTGAAAATGTCCATAAAAACACCAACAAGTTGGTTCGCGCACACTCTGATGATGCGGCCCGGAATGCCATCTGGACCCGCGGCTTTACGGATGTTCACCCGTCGGAAGTTCACAGTTTTTATTCCCTTTGTAGTCCGTGATGATGTTAATTTGCTGCCACATACTTCTAGATTCGATGGTGTTGAACTGTCCTTCAATTCTGTGCCTGTACTGGTGTTTGGCTGCTCTGATAATGTTACGGAGGGCATAACTGGCTTGTTTATGCCCCTCCGCGTTCCCGGAATTAAAAGCAGAGGTGGCGAACATCACCGTTAACCAATGGATTCTGGTTGGGGTAGATCCGTATTGTTTTGGTCAGAACAACGTCCTCTACGAACTTCCTGATGAATCACGTTACGCTATCAGCGTAAACCTTGATGTTGTCATCAGAGGCGGACCGGAACTTCTCCCAGTCCGTGTGATCAAAACAGTCTTGTAGCATAGAGTCTGATTGGTCCGACCAGCACTGGATCGTTCTGAGGGTGGGTGCTTCCTGTTTCAGTTTCTGCCTGTAAGCGGCCAGAAACAGTACGGAAGAGTGGTCTGATTTGTCAAATGGTGGGCGGGGGAGGGATTTGTTGCCATCCCGGAAAGGAGAATAGCAATGGTCCAGAACCCGGTCCCCTCGTGTGTTGAAGCTGATGTGTTGGTGGTATTTTGGTGCGATTGTTTTAAAATTGGCTTTGTTAAAGTCCACGGTAACAATGAACGCGGCCTCAGGGTGCGCAGTTTCCTGCTCATTTATACTCTCATACAGTTCCTTGAGTGCCCGGTCTGTGTCGGCTTGTGGGGGGATGTACACAGCTGTGATAGTGACCACTGTGAATTCCCTCGGTAGCTAGAATGTCTACAAGAAATTTAACAATACTCTTTCACCATACTTAAATAGAATGTATAAGCACGCCCAATCAGATGGTACTTTACCACCAACTTTAACTGAGGCAACAATTATGATGATTCACAAAAAGGGAGAGATGCACACAATCTCTCTTCTAAATAAAGATGGAAAATTATTTGCCAAACTTATACACACAGATCAGACAGGCTTTATACCCAATAGAAATTCTTCCTTTATTCTGAGACGTCTGTTCACTATCATGTACACAAAAAGAAAGGGAAATGAGGATCTGGTCATACTCGCGCTTGATGATAAAAAAGCATTCGATCAGATTGAATGGCCGTACATATTTTAGGTCCTCTAAATGTTTAATCTTGGGTCTAATTTTATTGCATGGACTAAACTCCTTTACAAAAATCCAACAGCGAGAATCCTTAGGAACCAAACATTATCATCACTCTTTGGACTGTTTAGAGGGACAAGGCAAGGCTGCCCTCTTTCTCCCTTGGTATTCGCGCTTGCCATAGAACCACTTACACAGAGCATTTGACTAGACCATAAAATCTATGGCTACAATACTAAAAGCACAACAAAAAAAATATGATTATATGCAGATGATATTCTCTTATATATAACAAAGCCGCACTTCACTATTGTGAATCTCTTACATTCTCTGGATACACCATTTATTAGACTAAAATATATTGATGCCAGTTTCCTTTAGCCACTTTGGAACACTTTTCCTTTAAAATATCAACAGAAAAATTTAGTTATCTAGAGGTCGAGATTGCGAAACAATATTCCTTGACATGCTAACTTTCATCCACTGAGTAAAATCCGATTCTGGAAAACTCTTCATATCTCCTTACTCTATAGAGTGAACTACATTAAAATTATCTTTTTACTGCAAATACTATATTTAATTCAAAACAAACAGTTACTATATTTAACTGCAAAACTAAGCTTGAGGGCGGGTTAGCTCTCCCAATTTTTTTGTTATACTACTGGTCTTCTGCCATTAAATCTTTCACTTTTTGGTTAGATGTCTCAATTTCTCCACCGGAATGGTTGAAGATAGAATGAGAAGATTCTCATCCCTATGAAATAGGAACTGTACTCCTTGCCCCAATACCAATTGATAAATCAGTTTATAATCATAATCCCATCATACACAACCTTAAATCTCACTTCGATATCAAATCTTTAATTCCCGCTTTACCCATAGCAAGAAACCCCACTTTTATCCCATCTATACTAGACAAAACTTTTGGCACTTGGAGTGACATGGGACTTCATAGTGTCAAAGACTTGTACCTTGAAGGCACGTTTGCCACTTTTGCACAACTTCAAAAGAAATGTTGTCCTCCCAAACAACAATTTCTTCCAGATACTTACAATTAAGAGACTACATTCGAAAACATCTAGCCGATTTTGAAAATGAAAGACAATTAATGATAGATGACTGTCTTAATATTTCCCCATATCAGGACAATTTTATCTCTTATATATTTAACACATTAATTTCTGCATCCTCCCCATCTTCTAGAAACTTTAAGACCAGCTGGGAGAAGGAAATAGGTGCCAATATTCCAGACAATATATGGGAAGACAGTCTGGAACACATACATCAATCCTCAAACAATGCCAGACATTGTCTTATACAATTCAAAATCCTTCATAGACTTCACTACTCTAAGGTAAAAATACATATTATATACCCACACATATCACCCATATGTGGTAAGTGTCAGTCCGCAGAAGCAACCCTTTTTCACAGCTTTGTAGCATGTCCTAAAGTTGCTCCCTTTTGGTTTTCGACAGTATCTCAGAAATTATTAACGTTCTGCTAAGACCCATGATCAATTAACATTGGTGTATCTGAAACCTTATCAAAACTCAGCAAAGCGCAACAGCAATTCCTCACTTACTGCATCATTACTGCAAAAAAGTTATTACTCACATCATGGAAGGAACCAACAGCTCCTTCCTACAAGGTCTGGTTGCGGGATCTTGCCAGCACATTACACTTAGAAATAATAAGATATGTATTAACAGACAGACTTCCACAATACAACTTGATCTGGCAACCCTTCATGTCGTATCTTACTCTTAAAAGAATCTAAACTGTCCATATATCTCTGTCTATTCTATCCAAACATAGTGAAAGGGGATGGGGATAAGGAACTAGGAGAGGGAGACGGGGAGAGAGAGACCAGATACCTACTATATGTTCGACAATGTTTCTTTCCATAAAATAAATCTGCACAATTATGTGATCTTTTTAAGAAAAACATGAATGTTAAATGAACATATTTTTGCATTTCCTTTTCTTTTTTCTTTTTCGTTGTCTTTTTTTCTTTACTTATATTTATTTTATATTATTCTTTTAGCTAAAAACTGAGCACTGATGTAACAATATAATCTGTATGTGATTATCTATGGCTCAATAAATATATTTGAAACAGAAAATTTGCTACATTACTTCAAATAGCCGGTGATGAAACACTAAAGGTATATAATACCATGGATTTTAATGAGGAGGAAATTAATAAAATAAAGACACTGAAAGAAAAATTCAGACAATACTGTGAACCATGGAAGAATTTAACATATCTAAGACACATGTTCTTCACTAGAGCACAGGGACCAACTGATTGATGCCTATGTGATAAAATAAGGCCAAAGAATGTGAGTTTGCACAGCTGACAGATTCTCTGATTCGAGATTGCATGGTTTGTGATGTGAACAATGATCAAATTATAGCTAGGCTCTTCAGAGAACCTGATCTTGATTTAAGCAAAGCCGTGAATATCTGTCATGCAAGCGAAGCCACAAAAATCCAAATTAAAGCTCTTCATGAGGAAGCAGAAGTGACCGTAAACAAAATCAGCAAGATGAGGTTGATTAAGAAGCAACATGAAAGTGGTGCTGCTGCGAACGCATGGTTAAAGAAGGAAAGCGAATGTACCAGATGCGATTACAGACACAAGCTCAGAAAGTGTCCGGCCTATGGCCAAATATGCAAATTGTGTCACAGAAAAAACACTTTGGTCAGATGTGCCAAATGCAAAAGCAGAAAAACAGGGAAAAGCTAACTGAGAGAAAAGGTCATGAAATTGAACAAAAGGGAAACATAAATGTTCATAGAAAAGCAGAGTGAAGAGAAGAATGCATTCCAGATCGACACAGTAGCTGCTGCCATAGAAGTGGAAAGAGAAAAGTGGCAAGAAACACTGAGAGTAAATAATAGAACACTTACTTTCAAACTAGATACTGGAGCGGAATGCAATGTACTTTCTTACAAAGACTTTAAAAGTTTTGCAGGAAAAAAAAGATCAATGCACAAAACAAACTGCACATTAGTTGCGTATTCTGGTCACAAGATGGAGCCAAAGGGTAAAGAAAAGCTCATGTGCCAGTACAAAGCCAATAAAGCTGAGCTAGAATTCCAGATCATAAAGATTGACTCACCTGCCATTCTAGGAAGATCAGCTTGCACAGAATTAGGACTGGTCCAGAGAATCTACAAGGTAGATTGTGAAGAAAAATCAGATATCCTGAAAGGGTTTGATGATGTGTTTATTGGCTTGGGGTGGGTACCATGAAGATTGCTCCAACTGTACCTCCTGTGATTCATCCACCAAGAAAAGTGCCGATTGCTCTAAAAGACAAAATAAAAACATAACTCAACAGAATGGCAGAATGGAAAGCCTTGACATTATCGAGAAGCAGACAGAACCCTGGGTCAATAGTATGGTAACTGTAGTGAAACCAAACAAACGACAAATCTGAAAGGCAATTAAGAGAGAACACTACCCACTCAGAACAGTTGAAGAGGTGGTGAGTAGAATGCCAAATGCAAAAGTTTTCTCTATGCTGGACGCTAATCATGGGTTCCCCTTCTGTCACTCACTTCAACATTGTGTCGAATAGTGACACTAGGGGTTGCTCTTGGGAACCTGATTCACCTTCAGATCTTTGAGAAAAGGCCAATGAGAAATCAGCCAGTTGAATTTGCATGCAACTCCCCCGAACTACGGGTATAAAAGGTAGATCGGAATGCGGATTAAGTCAGACTTTTTCTTCATAGCCGAGCGGTCGTATTACAGCCAGCTGAATACCACTGCCATTCCCATTCACCTAGACTCTTCAAGAGCTTCTGCTGTTGGATATATGGCGCAATCCAGCTGTTCTCTCTCTCCACTCTGCACTCCGCTGCAGATTACACCCCTGGCCACTTCGACAGCACTTCTAAAAGAGCTTTTTGTCTAAAAAAAGTGTTTCCTCTATTAGAGCAAGGCACAGTAACATTGAACGTCTTTTTAAAGACACATCTTTTTAAAGATGCCTTTCCATCTCTGTGCCGTTCCTGGATGTGGTCATTACCTCTCCGCCTCTGATGGTCACGATCACTGCCTCACGTGCCTGGGCATAAGCAAGTTGAGGAAGCATTCGTGGATGGCTCATGTTCTCACTGCGAGAACATGACCATGGCAATGTTATGGTTGTGGCTTTCCTTCTTCCGAGGGAAAGCCACTTCGGCT
The DNA here is from genome assembly GCF_025860055.1 of Xyrauchen texanus. Taxonomy (NCBI): domain Eukaryota; kingdom Metazoa; phylum Chordata; class Actinopteri; order Cypriniformes; family Catostomidae; genus Xyrauchen; species Xyrauchen texanus. The sequence continues at coordinate 22,434,377 of NC_068324.1, forward strand.
GTCCCCCTCGTGGCTCCTCCTACCTATGGGTACGAGACAGCCTCGGTTGACACCGGAGGCGATTTGGGGGCTTCAGTGAGTACGGCTCCACCGGGTAAACTCCCACGGACCGCCCTTCCCCGATACGCTCATTTGCTTCTGTCCAGCACTGGGATGACGCAGGCTTGCCTCACCACCAGCCTTGCTCTTCCGCCGCTTGCGAGCCAAACGAGATGTTGATCGCTGCATCGTAGGGCACCTTCGTGATGTCAGATGCCGAGGACTCGACAGGGCTGCCGCCTTCAGATGTGGCAGCCCAGTCTGAGGCCGACGCAGAGCTGACCACCATGCTTTCCCAGGCTGCCGCGAGTGTTGGGCTGGATTGGAATATTCCACCTGCCACCCCAACAATTGTGAATTGTTGGGAAGACTGGTTCCTGGGATCGGCGTGCCGTTTGCGGCCACTCCCATTCTTCCCGGAAGAGCAGGACAAGCTGACGCGATCGTGGAGGGCACCTTTTCCTGCCGGATGCGGTCCTTCGGCTTGTCTGCCCTCACTACCCTCGATGGGGGGATGGCAGAGGGTTATGCCACGATACCCCAGGTGGACAAAACGATCGGCTCACACCTGTGCCCACCGAGCGCTACAACCTGGCGGAGTCGCCCAGCACTACCACGTGTACCCCGCCTGTAAAGCGATGTTGTCACTGATGACAAAAGCCTACAGCACTGCTGGGAAGGCCGCTTCCACCCTTCACACCATGGCCCTTCTCCAGGTCCATCAGGCCAAGGCTCTGTAAGAGCTACATGAGGGTAGTTCTGATCCCGGTGGGCTACAAGAACTGCGCTCGGCTACTGACCTTCCGCACTCGGGCAGACGATGTCCACGCTTGTGGTTCCCAGGTCGGCCTCTTCAACGACACTGTTGAGAAATTCGCCCAGAAGTTTGCCGGTGAAACAGCAGACAGAGGCGATCTAGCACATCTTGCCCCGGCTCATGAGTGCGGACCCCATCTGTTTGCCAAGGACGTCCCCCGGTCCAGCTCTCGGCCCCGGCGTAGAGCCCCACATTTGGTCGGCTGCGAAGAGCTGTAAGAGGGCTTCTATTGAGACGGGCGACCCAAGGATAGAGACGCCTGCGGAAATGCTGGAGCTGTTGAACAGACAACTCCTTCCCCCATTGGAGGGCCGGGAGGTAAATCCTTTGTTTTCTTCTTTTTTTGATCGCCGCACCCCGTTTGGGTTGCAGCACCCACATTGTCAAAAAAAGAGCAGTTTCCTCCTTCCTAGGGTCACAGTTCGAGCATCACGGACACGGCCCCCCTACCATCACGTGTCTCACTGCACCACACAAACCACACCCTCGGCCAGCCGCTGGTGACGAGTCTTGAGGACAGCCCCAGAAGCCCTCCTCCTCAGTCACCGGCCCACCTTATGCCGGACGCGTGGAGCAAGGTCAGTGCTTCGAGGGTCCCCTCAGCACAGCCGCCTCAAGTGGAATCTCCGCTCCCCGACGCTGCACACTCCACCCTTATTTCATCATTCCCAAGAAAAGCGGTGGGTTGCGGCCAATCTTGGACCTGCGGGCCTTGCACAGACTCCCATCTGCACACAATCAAGATTGGTTCGCAGCGGTAGACCCGAAGGACGCTAAGGTCCGCGTTTGTTGGCCGGGCGCATCAGTACAGGGTCCTCCCCTTCGGCTTGTCCCTGTCCCCTTGCATCTTCACGAAGATCGCGAGGCAGCCCTTGCCCCGTTAAGAGAAGTGGGCATCCGCATACTGAACTTCCTCGACGACTGGCAGATTCTAGCAGACTCTCAAGAGTTACTATGTGCACACAGAGACCTGGTGCTCATGCATCTCAACCATTTAGGGCATCTCTTTTCTCGGCATGGTGTCAGACTCATGTCAATGATAGCACACCTCACGAATGAGCGTGCACAGTCGGTGCTGAACTTCCTGAACTTATCCAGGTGAAAATGTTGGTCCCACTGAAATATTTTCAGAGGCTACTGAGGCATATGACATCCTCAGCAGCGGTGACGCCGCTTGGTTGATGCATATGAGATTGCTACAGCACTGGCTCCAAATCCAAGTCCCAAGGCACGCATGGCGCCGCGGTTCACATCGTGTGGCTCTAACACCCACTGCTTGCCGCCTTTTCAGCCCTTGGACCGACCTCGCGTTCTTGTGGGCAGGAGTCCCCATACAGCAAGTGTCCAGGCATGTAGTTACGACGGACACCTCCAAGCCTCCGCAGGGCGAGCAGGCATGTAGTTACGACGGACACCTCCAAGACCGGCTGGAGGCTGTGTGCAATGGTCAGGCAGCTGCTGGCTTCTGGACAGGACCTCACCTGCATTGGCACATAAACTGCCTCGAGTTGCTGCCAGTACTGCTCGCCCTGCGGAGGCTATGGCCGTTGATTCAGGGCAAGCACGTGTTGGTCCGGCAGACAACACGTCGACAGTGGCCTACATAAACACACATCATCGGCCAAAACAATAACATAACATACAAAGGGACAACGTGATTCACTGGCATCATGCTGACAGATGAGGTAGCATATTTAAAATTACACAGTAATCATTGTTTTACTACAAACTTTGAGACTGTATATTATATTTGAATTTCCAGTGCTGGAACAGGGCTAAAACAAAGTGTGGATATAGGTCTGACTATGTGAGACAATAGTTTGAAGTAATCACTTTTCTTTGCATGATACACTGACTGCATTTATACGATAGCCTATGTCTGCATTTGCTAGCTAGCCAGCTGTTAGCTAAATATGGTGTATGATGACAGTAGCCATTTATAAAATAGATTGTACATTATAAATATGTTGACATAATTCAGTATTGATGTGATTCCATCACAACTGTCATATATATCGATGCACTATTGTTTTATAATAATAGAATGTATGTATTTTCTGTATAACCAAGTTATGTTACACTAATGAATGGAGCTTTTTGCATTTTCTTGAACAATGTCTACCATTAATTTCATGTGTTATTGTAGTTTAGCTAAAATTACATAGATAAATCCTTATGGCACTATATTTCACATGCTTTGCAGTTATGCAAGCTTACCTGTCCAATAAAAAGAACACCAATTCAGGGGCAGTTTTGATCCCCAAAACCGAACGAAGGTCCCTCCAGGATTCAAATGCCCTGCCGATGTTCACTCTAGTTTTCTCTCGACCATGATCCCATTCAGCCAGACGGGATCTAGTAGATAAAAGTTTTTTTTTTTTTTTTTTGTGAGTATGTGTAGGAGTCTGTGTAGTGCTGGGAGTCGGACGTTTCCTGGATTCCATCTCTAAGATAATGTTACCTAGTGTTGCAGAAGCTATTACTGAGGCAAGGCTCTCGGGAGCACGCATAAACGTCACATCCTTTGGATTTTCCTGGCAAAAGCGGCCCGCTCCCTTCGTGTGAAAATCAGTCTACAGGCTTGAATAGGCAACCAAGAAAGTCCGGGAAAGGCAAATTTTTTTAAGCTGCATTACAAGCCATTCACATATTGGCAGAAAAAGGCGAATATTACATGAAAATTGTTACATATTGCACCTTTAAGCAAAGTAATAGGTAACACTTTATTTTGATGGTCCCAAGTAGATATTTAACTGACTATAAGTTACTATTTAACTGACTATAAGTGAGATATCAACTGGCTTGCAATAGCTATTAAACAGTGTTTCAACAAACATTCATTAGACTATAAATAGCCTGTATAACAGCAGCAAAATAGCCACCTGCAGCCACATTCACAGTGCTTGTTAAAAGCGCCATGCCATGAATTGGCACTCTGGTCACCAAGATCCCTGACCAGGAAACTGTCAGATCTATGGGCGGCTTTTTTAGGTTTTGAGATTTTAGGTGTCGCCTGAGAAGCCGTCTCGGTTTCCACATGGTTGTGAGCCAGGCACAAGTTTATGGCTTGACACAGGTCACTTTGTTGCCTGTTTTTACTGTGTTGCCTGTTTAACTGCCATGTCACAATAAAGAGATTTTAGACTTCTTCATGTTGCCTAAGGAGCCCCCTCTGTGCCTCTGCTGTTACGAGCTGGGAATGAGTTTGTGGTGTGACACAGGTCACTTACATGCCTGTTCTGATACCAGGCCAGAAAACTGTCATGTTGTAACACATTGCATATGCATGAGGCATGCATGCTGGATAGACCCCGTGGAACAGTGTCTCCTGCATTCCTAAGCCAACGCTCTCGCTTTCCCAGCTATTGTATGCCAGGAATAAAACACTAATTCAGTCTTTGCTGTTGGTGGTACTCCAGAAGTCTGCCATTCCCTCAACATGACTGACAGACCTCATAGCGGCTGCACAAGGCACAAACATATTCATAAAAGTGAGCAAAAATCCAGCTGAGCTGACTTGATCTCTCGATGGTGGGTGCCATTCAGCCACTGGCAGCCACATACTGATCAGAGTCGAACACAGATGATCATTTTCTGGTCACCAAGTAGGATGTTAGGCTATGGCTCATACTGGACTTGAGGTACATGAATTGGACACTTATAATTCTCCATTCAAGGTAGTTACTCAGAGACATATTTTGTCTCATGTTTGTCTTGATTTTTCTCCATTAATCTACATCTTATGGAGTTTTGTGTTCCTTGCAACAGTCGCCTACAGCTTGCTCACTGGGGTTATTAATACAATTATCATTTAATTATTTTTAAACACTATTAAAAATTGTATTTTATCTAAATTACACAATGATGATTAATCGACTTTATAGACATTACAGTTTTATCGTCTGTTAATGCTGATATTCTGTAAAGCTGCTTTGAAACGATGTGTGTTGTGAAAGGCGCTATACAAATAAAATTGACTTGACTTGACTTGTTCACAGGACTAGTTTGTGTCAAGTAATTTACAGATGTATATGTGCAGATACCCCTTAATGCAGTTGTACCCTGTTGGATAGTGTCATTGTGCCAAAGCTCAATGTTTCATTACCCTGTTGGCTAGTGTTACTGTGCCAAAGCCCTTGGCCAGCCGATCGCTCTGCTCCCCTTCTTCTAGAGTTTGATCCTCTACTTAGTATAGGTAGTTTCTCTGTATTGGCATCAAGCTGTTGTTTTTCTTCCTATTTCTCAATACGAAGTGGTAGCCTTGATTTTGACTGCCCTGTAATGGCTTGTAGTCATTGCACATTAGTGCTACAGTGTTATGTATACAGCTCCCATAGCATCAGCTTCTGACACAGCATCAAATTTACCTTTCTGGAAGGGAACGTCCGAGCTACTCACGTAATCTTGGTTCCCTAAAATGAGGGAACAAGAAGCTGTGTAGCTGTGCTGCAGCTACTGACATTTAGCTGTTATGGGACAAGAGATATTGCACAGCAGTGCTACAGCATTATGGTATACAGCTCCCATAGCAACAGCTTCTGACGCAGCATCAAAGTTACATTTCTGTAAGGGAATATCTGGTTACTCACGTAATATCGGTTCCCTAAAATGAGGGAACAAGAAGCTGTGTTGCTGTGCTGCAGCTACTGACTTTTAGCTGTTATGGGACAAGAGATACAGACCAGTCCCATTCTGCTGTGTGGTTCAATTTTTGAGTATTTGGCTTTTGATGTTTCCTATGTGCAGCAGTAATTGGCAGCTCTTGATTATTTCGCTGATCGGCCCACTACATTACCGGCCCAGTGGGAAAAGTCCCGGTGCTCCCATTGACCAGTCCAGAGCTCAGGATAGTCTCGAATCCCTCCTACTACTCAGGTGCACACACACACAACTTTGACCCTAGGTGGTGCTATAATGAACACTTTTATGTTTTCGCTAATGTTTTTGCAACTGTATGGGATAGAATCAGAATTATTTTTCCTCTTATTCCCTGAGTCAAGCAAAATGAAACTAATATATCCATCTTTTTATTTCCATCTATACAATTTTCAACTATTTTGAGTTAATTGATTAGAAGAAAAAATAATCATGTAAAAAATAAATGTATTTCTATGACAGTATAATTTAACATTAATTCAAAGTTTTGAAAAAAAAACATCTAGATTACTATGGGAAACCTGGTTCCCAGAAAGGAGGAACGAGATTTTACATTGATGAGATGATACTAGAGGTCACTCCTTTCAGGGAATCGATGTTACCATAAACTAGACATGCCCTTTCAAGTCAGTCCCTCAACATTATGTCAATGAGCAGACTCTATGAGGCTGTACTGTATACCACAGCAGCACAATACTGATTTGACTGTGCTTGCTACCAAAAAATTCAGTAGAAAGTTTGCAGAAAGCCCGCTTTCACACATAAGTGGGGAAGAGCTCAGGACAGTGATTGACACAGCAGTGTCACTGAATAAGTATATATCTTGCCCAAAATGAAGCAAGACAACCGCTTGAGGGTAGCCATTTTCCTCCACAGAACTCGTATCAGGTGAGGTGCTGAACGGTTTGCAGGGAGGAATGAATTCACAGTCCTCGATCAAGGATTTTAAATGGGGCCACCAACGGTGCACCTTAAATCGATCAGAGGGACAGCGAATCTTCCTATGCAGGGTCTAGGAATAAATCACTAACCAATAAATCACCCAAACCCTACATCTGTTTTTCTATACAGGGAAAAGACAGTTAAGGCGATAGCAAATGGCACATGGGAGTGCTAAATTGGTCAGATGGAAGAGAATCCTTCCTATATGGAATTTAGAAATTACTAGATTTAAAAGACCACAATAACTGTTTTGCCATGTCGGGAAGTGGTTAAGGTGTTAGAGAAGGGATCCTTTTTTGGGGGAAGCACATGGAATGAACAATAGGAAGAAATCTATCATAATCTTATAGTAGGATAAGGAATGTGATAACTGACTTACATTGTGAAGCAGTTAAAACATTATCCTCAGGACATATTGTCCTGCAGACCCAGGGGTGCTGTATGAGTTAAGACAGGATTGATCTGTTACACCATGTGGATAGATTCAAACCTCACAGTCAACTCAGTTGCATAACAAAATGTGTTTCCCAAGAGATACGTACTCTATCGTGCAGATAAAGGGGTTAACTCCCCTGAGTGATTTCTTAGTGTAACTATATGGGTAGTGTACAGAAATATTGAAGCCACTAGAGCGGTATTTAAACTGTTTTGTTCCAAAACACTGAAAGAGCATAGCCTAAGCATGTACGCTCAATGTAAATGCACAACAACAGGCTTCAAGATATCTTCTGAAAAGCCTGGACCAAATTCTAAGCAGGAATTTTCCACTAATAGAGCTTGGAGATCTCCCATGTGCTTCAATGAAGCGAGGGCTTTAACAAGAGAGTGTACCATTTTACTGTCTCCAGTGCGTTTGAATGAAGAGCTGTATAGTGCTTTCAGAACCAAGGACAGATCCCACACTGAGACCATAATGGGGCGAGAAGATCTGAAACATCTTACACCATGTAAAACAATTGTAACAAGATTGTGCTTGCTTATTGAAATGCCACCGGTTGGGGTGTGGTACGCAGCAATAATTGCAACATGTACCTTTAGTGTTGATGGGAGAAACCTGCATCCAAGCGCTCTTAAAGGAAGTGAATCATCACTTTTACTGAGCAAAATGCTGGGTGATGAACAACTGTCTGAAAAGTCTTGCCAAGTGGATAGAATGAAACCCCACAGCTAACTTGAAGTTGGATCAACTGTTAACAAGAAGTCATTACCAAGAGGGAATACACTTTCCTGCAGGTAAATAAGGAGCTAACCTTCCCAAGTGACCTCGTAGTGTAACTAGCTCTATGGGGTGGTGTGCAAAACCATTCTTGTCATAAGAAAAGCTGCTATTGTCTCAATTGTCTCAATAACCCAGGGAGAAGTGTTTTACTGATTGGGAAACATCCTTCTAAATCAAATCAAATCAAAATCAAATCAAATCACTTTATTGTCACACTACCATGTACACAAGTGCAACAGTAGGTGAAATTCTTGTGTGCAGTTCCGAGCAACATAGCAGTCATGACAGTGACGAGACATATACCAATTACTATAAACAACATACTTACACAACACAATTTACATATCAAATGTACACATACTTACACAACACAATAATTATATACAATGTACAGTAGACAATACACACAATATAGAATACACAATATACAATAAGTGGGAGTATATGAAATATATATAAGTAGTTGAATTGTGGAGAATATGTTGACAGTCCAGTGTGAGATTATAGATTAATAAAGTGCAGTGCTAATTATTGATCCTGATAGATCAAGTGTTCAACAGTCTGACTGCTTGGGGGAAGAAGCTGTCATGTAGTCGGCTGGTGCGGGTCCTGATGCTGCGATACCGCCTGCCTGATGGTAGCAGTGAGAACAGACCATGACTCGGGTGGCTGGAGTCTCTGATGATCCTCCGTGCTTTTTTCACATACCGCCTTGTGTATATGTCCTGGAGGGAGGGAAGCTCACCTCCGATGATGTTTCTGGCAGTTCGCACCACCCTTTGCAGGGCTTTGCAGTTGTGGGCGGTGCTATTGCCGTACCAGGCGGTGATGCAGCCAGTCAGGATGCTCTCTACAGTACTGCTGTAGAACCGTGTGAGGATGTGTTGGTTCATTCCAAACTTCCTCAGCCCTCTCAGGAAGAAGAGGCGCTGGTGAGCCTTCTTCACAACGGCCTCAGTGTGGACGGACCATGTGAGTTCCTCAGTAATGTGGACACCGAGGAACTTGAAGCTGACTCTCTCGACCGGTGCTCCATTAATGGTGATGGGGCTGTGTTCTCTGTCTTTTCTCCTGAAGTCCACTACAAGCACCTTGGTTTTACTGACGTTGAGGGAGAGGTTGTGCTCCTGACACCAGCGTGTCAGAGTGTGCACCTCCTCTCTGTAGGCTCTTTCATCATTGTCAGTGATCAGACCTACCACCGTCGTATCGTCAGCAAACTTAATGATGGTATTGGAGCTATGTGTTGCCACACAGTCATGCGTGTATAGGGAATACAGGAGAGGGCTAAGAACACAGCCCTGCGGGGCTCCAGTGTTGAGGGTCAGTGATGAGGAGATGTTGCTGCCTATTCTAACCACCTGACGTCTGCCTGACAGGAAATCCAGGATCCAGCTGCACAGCGAGCTGTTTAAGCCCAGAGCCCGGAGTTTCTCATCAAGCTTGGAGGGCACTATGGTGTTGAATGCTGAGCTGTAGTCTACAAACAGCATTCTCACATATGTGTTTTTTTTTCCAGATGGGAGAGAGCAGTGTGTAGTGTAGATGCAATGGCATCATCAGTGGAGCAGTTGTTACGGTAGGCAAACTGCAATGGGTCCAAAGAGGTGGGCAGAACAGAGCAGATGTAATCTCTGATTAACCTTTCAAAGCATTTGCTGATGATGGGAGTCAGAGCAACAGGACGCCAGTCATTTAAGCAAGTGATTGTGGCTTGCTTCGGTACAGGCACAATGGTTGATGTTTTGAAGCATGTGGGGACTACAGACAGGGAGAGGGACAGATTGAAAATGTCCATTAAAAACACCAGCCAGTCAGTCTGATGACGCGGCCCGGAATGCCGTCTGGGCCCGCGGCTTAACGGATGTTCAACCGTCGGAAGGATCGGGTTACATCCACAACAGAGACGGAGAGTGAATCAACCTCTGTAGCGTCAGCCGCGAATACTCTCTCCGCGAGGGCGGTGTTATTGTCCTCAAAACGAACAGAAAATGTATTAAGTTCGTCCGGGAGAGATGCAGCGATGTTCATGGCGGAGTCTTTATTCCGTTTGTAGTCCGTGATGGTGTTAATTCCCTGCCACATACTTCTAGAGTCAGTAGTGTTGAACTGACCTTCAAGCTTGTGCCTGTACTGGCGTTTGGCTGCACTGATGGTGTTACGGAGGGCATAACTGGCTTGTTTACGCTCCTCCGCGTTAGAAGAATTAAAAGCGGAGGTCCGCGCATTGAGTGCCGCGCGAACATCGCCGTTAACCCATGGTTTCTGGTCGGGGTATATCCGTATTGTTTTGGTCGGAACAACATCCTCTACGCACTTCCTGATGAAACACGTTACGCTGTCAGCGTAAACCTCGATGTCGTCATCAGAGGCGGACCGGAACATCTCCCAGTCCGCGTGATCAAAACAGTCTTGTAGCGCAGAGTCTGATTGGTCCGACCAGTACTGGATCGTTCTGAGGGTGGGTACGTCCCGTTTCAGTTTATGCCTGTACGCTGGCAGAAGCAGAACGGAATTGTGGTCCGATTTGCCAAATGGGGGGCGGGGGAGGGATTTGTAGCCATCCCGGAAAGGAGAGTAACAGTGGTCTAAAACCCGGTCCCCTCATGTGTTGAACTTTATGTGTTGGTGGTATTTTGGAGCGATTGTTTTGAAGTTGGCTTTGTTAAAGTCCCCGGTAACAATGAACGCAGCCTCAGGGTGCGCGGTTTCCTGCTCACTAATACTCCCATACAGTTCCCTGAGTGCCCGGTCTGTGTCGGCTTGTGGGGGGATGTACACAGCTGTGATGATGACCGCTGTGAATTCCCTCGGTAGCTAGAATGGTCGACACATAAGCATGAGATATTCCAGGTCAGGAGAGCAGAAAGACTTTATGAAATGTACATTCCTCTGATCACACCATGATTTGTTGATCATAAAACATACACCACCACCTCTGCTTTTACCAGAGAGGTCTTTTGCTCTGTCCGCTCGGTGCACGGAAAAGCCTGTGATTTCGATGGCCGAGTCTGGAATCTCCGCAGCTAGCCAGGTTTCTGTAAGGCAGATAACACAGCAATCTCTCGTCTCTCGTTGGAAGGAGATCCACGCTCTCAGCTCGCAGAGTTGTCCAGAGACTGAACATTTGCCAGTAGTATACTGGGTAGCGGGGGTCGATTTGCACGACGTCTTACTCTGATGAGAACGCCGGCTCGTTTTCCTCTTTTCCTTCTGCGTTTCCGCGGCCGAGCAGCCCAGACAAAGGGTTCTGCCGGCGTGTTTGTAAACAGCGGGTCGGCATTAAGGAATTTGAAGTCCGGTTTTCGATGTGTAATTGTAGAACCAATGTCCAAAAGCGTTTGTCTGTCGTAAACAATAAGGCAGACAACATCCAATACAAAAAAACAAAGAACTGTAAACAAAACAAACAATAAATCGCTGTGTTGTATCGGAGCTCGCAACGCAGCAACCATACTCGGCACCATCTTGAGTCCAGAAAGTTTCGTATTGTTACTAGCCCCACGGGGGAGTATACAAATGATTTGTCATGAGAAAAAAGTGCTGTTTCATGTTTATTAGCTTCCTGTCTTTACTACATAACAAGAGGTGCTTACCAAAATGGAACACTCCTTTGTGCAGGTAGGGAAGGGTTTAACCCTCCTGAGTGGCTTCATAGTGTAACTAGCCCTTATGGGGTAGTATACAAATAGATTCATGCCAGGAGAGCGCGAAGAAATAGCAGGGTGGTCTTTACAAGAGGATGCTCAAGTTACTTATTCCGTTCCGATGGAATTAGACTTCCAAATCATGGACAGTTCCCATGTAAATTGAGGCCAGAGGGTGCTTTCAGCACCAAGGACAGCTCCCACACAGATAGGTTTAGAATGCCAGCGAGTCTCGCTTTCTGTGACGTTTTATGCTTGTGTCTGTGGGCCTCTCCACCAACTTCGGAAACCGAGGCTAGTTGAGCCATTTCAGTGCAACCCATAGCACTGTTTCCTTCTTTTCTGATTTTGCACAACACTTGTATCAGATTATACATTGTGCTCTGTCCTTCATGAATAAACAAGTGCTTCTTTTTAGGTAGACAGCATGGTTGAACAGTGGCGTGTCGTTAGACGACACAGATGTCCTTTTGTTACATCATACATTCCATAGCACTCTTGCACTGACCCAACATTGAAGGGGACTCATGTGCAGTAAGCCCAATGGTGTGGCGCCTACTGAGGCAGCCATCTACCTGAGTGCTCTCTGAAATTTTTTCAGAGGCACTATTCTCCCCAGCTTGAAGCCATACAAGTGGCAGAGAATGGATTGAATGCACACATCTGTCAGACATGCTCACACTGTCATTGAGTCCATACCTCCATTAACAAGACTTTCTGAGTAGGTGTGAGTAAAATCTTTACTCAGTTGACATTCAGTCCCAGATGCTGCAGATTGTCCCGGTAATTTATGATGCCTGAGCCCTGCATTGATGGCCATAATTTTGTGAATGTGCGTGTAGCCAAGGACAACCCGAACGGGAGGAACTTGAACTGATTTGAGTTCCCCTCAAAGTCTGTCAAGGGAAACTGTGTGTGCGAGAATCTGACTCGTATTGAGTTGACACAAGTCTTCGATTGGCCGCAGGCTGTCATCTTTCTCTGGAAGGAGAAAGTATGGATTGTAAATTCTTCTTCAGGCTTTGGTCAGTCGAACAATCTCCACTGTCTGTTTGGCAAGGAGGATCTTCACCTCTGAGTGAAGAAGCCGCCTCACAAACTGGATTGTTCTGTATGACTTTGAGAACCCATTTTGAAATATCCAGTAGCGCACACAATGGGCGGTTCATCTCCTGCCGCTGTAGACGTTCATTGACGGTGGGTTCAGGCTTACAAGAAGATTGATGGCAATGCCTTTTTAACCATAGGTCTTTTTAACTGCTGGATGAAGCAGTCCAGTTGCAGGAGGACCATATGACAGCGTATCCAGGGGCCGGTGTGACCTGCTTTCTCTCTCTCTGCTCCCCTGTTCCCTCCCGTCCTTACTTCTGCCCTGTTCTGTTACCCCAGAAAGTTCTCCCCAGCTTCGGGGGTTCCCTAACATGCACGTGAACCCCATCTTTCTTCCCACTCTTTTCCCCAGGTTGGGGAAACTGCCTCCACAGGGGTAGCCGTGAAATTTGGGCCAGTCTGTAGGAGTTGTGGAAAGCTGGGACACGTCTGAGACCGGTGCCTGGTAAAGGAGGTGGAGGCGTTGATCTGGGTCCCCGACACACCACAGATCGCCCCCGATCAAGCAGGGACATACCAGATTCCTTTGAATATTAAGTGGGGTACATACCAAGCCTTGGTGGATTCAGGTTGTAACCAAACCTCCATTCATCAATGCTTGGTTCAAAAGGGGGCATTGGATATAAATAATCAGGTGAGGTGTGTACATGGGGATATTCATGATTATCCTGTCAGTATAATATTGATGCTGTGGTTAGTCCATGCCTCACCCATCCACTAATTTTGGGAACCAATTGGCTGGCTTTCCAAACATTATTAAAGGGGCTGTATGTGGATGGGTCCTGCGATTCAGTGAATCGTTGTGGGGTGTGCAATGCACTAGCTGGGGAGGTGTTGCCTGGACTGTCTGCCTCAGCTCCACTCCCCCCAAACTTAGAGGATGCCCAGTAGGAGATTTCCCTCTGGAGCAGACACAGGATGAAATCATTAAGCATGGGTTTGACCAAAGGAATTGATGGTCAGAGTTTTCATCCATTGCACTCACATATCCGTATTTTAATTTATAAATGATTAGTTGAATCGAGTGATGAAGGACGCACAGACAAAGGAAGATTGAACACAGTTATTAGTTCCTACGAGCTATCAGGAAATGTTATTCCAGGTACCTCATCATAATTCGATGTCAGGTCACTTGGTACAGGAAAAAAATTAAACCTTTTGGTTTTTTGGCACGTTTCTATTGGCCGGTCATTCAAGGAGATGTTTGCCGGTGGTGTGAGACATGCCGCAAATGTCAGCTGGTGAATCTGCCGGCCACTCCAAAAGCACCATTGTGCCCTTTTCTGTTGATCGAGGTCCCCTTTGAAAAAATTGCCATGGACCTCATCGGGCCATTAAAATGGACAACACTTGGGCATCGCTTTGTGTTAGTTCTGGTAGACTACGCAAGGCATTACCCGGAAGCAGTGCCTTTGCGCAACATCTCAGCATGTAGTGTTGTGGAGGCTTTTCTTCAGCATTATCTCCTGAGTGGTCAGTGATCAGGGCACTACTTTCATATCAAGTACACTTTGTGAACTGTATGAGTTATTGGGGATTACAAGCGTGTACCACCCACAAACAGACGGTTTGGTCAAATTATTTAATCAGACACTGAATACATGATTCGTAAGTTCATACACAAAGATGCTCGGAATTGGAATAAAAACCCCTGTTATTTGCAATATGAGAGGCCTCCACCGGGTTTTCTCCACTTGAATTGTTGTATGGGCGGTCCGCTTGGGTCATGGGCAGGCACCTCCCCTAATTGATATGACCACAATGATTGTGGCTAGTCCCAGGCCTAATACCAAAAAGGAGGTGAGATAGTTCCTCAGGCTGGCTATTATCATAGGTTTGTACCTAATCATTCAGATGTCACCAGCCCGTTGACTAACTTCACTAAAAAGGGAGCACCAGATCCGGTACAGTGGATGGAGCTGTGTCAACCAGCATTCACACAGGTGAAAGCTAAACTATGTGGCGGGCTGCTTCTACATTCTCCTGACTTCTCTCTCCCTTTCTTTTGAAGATGGACACGTCAGACAGGGGAATAGGTGTCATGCTGTCCCAGTTGATGGAGGGGGAGGGGCGCCCGGTGCTGTACATTAGTCAGAAGCGCTCAATGAGAGCGACTAAGTACAGCACCATAGAGAAGGAGTGCCTAGCCATCAAATGGGCAGTTCTCATTCTCCTCTACTATTTGTTAGGATGGGCATTCACCCTCCTCTGTTCGTACCATGCCCTGCTCCAGTGGCTCCACCGCATGAAGGATGCCAATGCCCGGATCACCCGTTGATATCTGGCACTCCAGCCATTTAAGTTCGAGGTGGTCCACAGGCTGGGGGTGCAGATGGCCGATGCGGACTACCTCTCTAGAAAGGGGGGGAGTGGACAGGCCGGATGGTTCCTGGACTGAGTCGGGCAGTGGGGGTATGTGGAAGCGGGGGCGTGGTTGAGCATTCACCTGAGGGAGAGAGGAAGTTGTAAGGGTTTCCATCTGGAAACCCTTCCATGTGGCTAATGACCTCTGTGTTTGCAGTGAGAGAGACGGGGGAGGGGGTAAAAGCAGACCAGTCTACAGAGAGAGGAGAGAGATACACACCAGAGACATGTCTGTTACTGAGAGTGTTTGATTGATCAATTTGATCAACCCCTACCAGTCACCCAACATACATCACAGTTGTCAAACTTTTAATAACAACAGACACACATATAAACAGACAGTTCAAAGAAAATACTCGATGACATAGAAAATTAACCAACAAAAAAGAAAAAAGGTTCCACATATTAAAAATTTTGTTGTCTTTGATTTTCTCCCCTTTTCTCCCTAATTTGGAATGCCCAATTTCCAATGGTCTCTAAGTCCGCGTGGTGGCATAGTGACTCAATCTGGGTGGTGGAGGACAAATCTCAGTTGCCTCCACGTCTGAGACGTCATTCCGGGCATCTTATCACGTGGCTTGTTGAGCGCATTACCGCGGAGATGTAGCATGTGTGGAGGCCCACTCTATTCTCTGCGGCATCCATGCACAACTCACCACGCACCCCACCG
Organism: Xyrauchen texanus; assembly: GCF_025860055.1. Lineage (NCBI taxonomy): Eukaryota > Metazoa > Chordata > Actinopteri > Cypriniformes > Catostomidae > Xyrauchen > Xyrauchen texanus. The sequence continues at coordinate 22,449,841 of NC_068324.1, forward strand.
AGAGCGAGAACCAGATTATAGCGACCACAAGGAGGTTACCCTATGTGACTTTACACTTCCTAGCAACCGAGCCAATTTGGTAGCTTAGGAGACCTGGCTGGAGTCACTGGATTCGAACTCGCAACTCCAGGGGTGGTAGTCAGTGTCAATACTCGTTGAGCTACCCAGGCCCTTCCACATATTAATTAATTTACATGTATTTAATAAAAATTGTTTTGTGGCAACATTCTAGGAAGGCCAAATTAGCGGCCTACTTCTTACCATAAGCACCTAAACTGCCCAGCCTTCTGTGAGATCTCTTCAAAAGCTGCCACTCTGCCCAACTCAGTGCATCTTGAGTGCTCAAGACCTCTCAGATAAACTTCTGAACCCTCGATCAAAAGTCTTGAATTTTAGTACAGAACCAAAAAATATGGGCTATGTCCCCATCCTCCATCTGGCATCGCCAGCAAGTAGGTGTGTCTTTAAGGCCAAGCCTATGTAATCTAGAAGGAGTCTATAAAATGTTCAAGGAGGATATGAAGACAAGTCGCTCCACTCAGGTAAGGTTCTTTAATGGACACGCAGCAGTGCTCACAACTTTCTGTAATACAAAAGACTCCTTATAAACACAACTCAGGTTAATAAACTGTTCTCTCGACTCTGGGACCATGGCAACACTAGACTGACGTATGGATCTCTCCCACTCTCGAGCTCCTGAGGCCGTCTTTTAAGACGCTCTCCCCATGCTCACTGAAATTAGAGACAGGTGTTAGACATAATTTAGCTCAGGTGCAAGCGCCCTTACCGCTTTCTCCCCTGGACGGGCGCTTGACCACGCCCCCGCTGCCACAGAGTCCAATAAAATTATGCAGAATCTTAAATTAAATGAGGTGGACCCTTGTGTCCCTAGACATATACTTGACAATTTTTTAAATTCTACCTCACTCCCCATCTTCCAGTACTAAATAAAAATCTCTCTCCCATACTGTAAAGGGATTTAGATGGGCAAGGAGGAGGCGAGAACCGGCTTGACAACATAAATAATAGTTTAATGAGAAACTTAAACAAAAGAGACAAACACACACGTAACGGACATGCCAGTAAACAATCTCTATCTCCCGCACCATCCTCCGCAGTCGGCCTTTATCCCTCTCGGAGGCTTGATTAGCCTGATAAGGGACCGGGTGTGTAGAATCATGACCCGGCCCCCGCCCTTCGCCCTGCCACACATACCTTCTTAAGAGATGTTAAAACCCTGTTCCCTAGACTCTGAATTAGCCAGAAATAGTATGCTGAAGGTTCATGACCTTTTCTAAAAGCAGCAAACACTATCTCAAGTGTGTCTGCCGCATTAGGGGGCTGCATACTACACCCAAAGGTGTGATGGCGCAGCTGTAAGTACCTGAAGAATTGAGATCTGGGAATCCCAAACCACTGTATAATTTTTTCAAAGGATCTCAACGCTCCATTTTCATACAGGTTACCCAGTGTAGCAACACCATTCACAATCTATTCTGTCCAGTAGAAAGGGGACTTGTTAATGTACAATTTAGGGTTTAAACAAATATTTGCGGCAAGGTTCAGATAAATGTCAGAATTGAAAATGCAGGACAATTTTGTCCACATTAAATGCATGTGCGAGATAACGGCATGGTTCCTTACTTCTCCGGGCACCTTGGTAGAAAGACTTTTCAATGGAAAAATAGTGGCAATGCCCTCCTGTTCAATAAAGAGCCAGGGAGGGGTTCTCTCAGGTGGAAGCGACAAATGTGCCTAATGTCTGAGGCCAAAAGCGTAATAGTTAAGATCTAGTAGTGTCAGAGACGAATAATGAAACACAATCTGCGTAAAGCAAAAGCTTATGCGCCACACCTCCCACCACTACCCCTGGAAAATCATCATCCTTTCTTATTGCGGCTGCTAATGATTCCAGGGCAAGATAGATCAATAAGGTGGAAAGAGGGCAACACTGCTAGGTGCCCCTATCCAGAATGACATAATCTGTAATTAATCCATTCGTTTGAACCACTGCTACCGGGTGTCTATAAAAGTAACTTAATCTACCCAATTAAAGTATTCCCAAACCCATACATTTCCAAAATCTTAAAAAGATGGCAGCGACCGGAATCTGATTGTTTGCCACTGCCCACATGACATTAACAAAATGATACGGCCCCGAATAAACCCCACCTGATCTGTATAAGAGATGTCATAACTTTACTTAAAATATTTTAATGTCTAGCTGGATATGGGAAATTGGACGGTAACTCTTACACTCACTTGGATCTTTGTCCTTTTTGAGAATCAGACTGATCCGGGCTTGTGTCATGGTTGCTTACCATTCTTTAATTATTCCATATAAACTTCTAGCAAAAGTGGAGCCAGTTCTGTAGCATAAGATCTAAAAATCTCAGCGGCAAAGCCATCTGGCCCCAGAGTCTTGCCTGTAGGCAAGGCCTAAATTACCTCACCAAGCTCCTAAAGGTTATCTCAAAATCAAGAGAATTGTTTTGCTCAGTCGTCAGTTTAGTAAGTTCTAATGGTTCTACAAAGTTTATAATATCTTCATCAGAAGATGTGGAAATATAGAGATCAAGATAGAATTCTTTAAAAGCATTATTAATATCAATGGCTGAAATAAATATTTCACCATCAGCAGATTTCACTGATGGAATAGTAGAAAAAGACTCTCTTTTTCTAAGACATTTGAATTATAGATATTTACTATCAGTGTAATGACTGCTCTTACTCGAGTCAGCTCTATAGAAAACATGCCCACCCCATATCTTTCCAAATTTTTCAGCTTCCTGCCGAGAAAGATGTGTTTCTTGAATACACTATATTATATTTCGTATTCTTAAGAAAATAAATAACCTTCCTTCTATTTATGGGGTGCCCCAACCCATTCACATTCCACGTGGAGAGAGAGATAATCCACTCATATTAACATTTTACATTTTGACATATAAGAAAAAAAAAATTGTGTGTTAAAAACAAGATTATAAATTCCACATTCCAAAATTAGCGCAACAATCAAACCCCGAACATCCCCTAGAACAAAAAAAACAAACAAACAAACAGAAAAAAGACAAATGTGCGCATTTACCCCATGCAAGACCGTGTCAAATGGCATCCATCGCTCCAAACTCAAACAGTCTGCATGCCTACGAGAACCCCCCGTGACAGCCTTGCCGTCGGATTGCTCAAGTCTGGTGTTTCCATCAAAATTACACAGCAAAAGATAATCTATAAAGAAACTCATAGGTGGAATAAACACAAAAAGTGTGTAAGAGCGTGTATATTCATCCATAAAACTGTCCTGAAGGTGTGTTACTCTACAAAATAAACTTGCACCTGTGGTCCAGCATGGTAAAGATGGTCACTCCTGAAACCTGCAAGCCAAGTAGGGCGCATGCCATGCTTGGCGAGCTCAACATACACCTCTGGGAAGAATGGCACTTTACGCTGGGGAGCAGCTTGACGCCGGCCCGCTAACTCCCTCAGACAGCCGCTGTCTTCCAATCCACCTTTATCATGGAGGGCAGGACTTCAAAAGATATCTGGCAATGAAATTGGCGTGATGGAAAACCATTCAGAGAGATCGGGGGTCTCAGGAGCGACCGCTACTGTTATCTCATTGATGTAATGACAAATAAGCAACTTGAAAGGGAACATATTTTTTCAAATTACATTTTAAACTTGACATTGTTTGAATGTCATATTTAAATGTCATGACTTTGCCTACAAAGTAACTAGAGAACTTGAAATTACTTTGCCCCTGACAGATCTGTTCATTCACGTTTGGATAGTTTGGTAATTTTCTCCAATTTTCCAAACTGCTTGAACCCCGATAATTTACACTTTCAATCTGTTTCCCATGCGAAGAAGGTGACTGATGACTGAGGCTTCTTAACATTTTTCAAATATTTCTTTAATTAGGGACATGTTCCGCTAATGTTTGACAACCATTATGTGCCCAAATACTGTTTGTCTTCATTTCAAACACTGTTGTTTTACCATTTTTAATCCAACCACCTTTTTTGTTTAATTTTTTCAGCTTCTTATACTTTTTTAAAATTAAGAAGCTGATATTTTGTTATAATATGCAATGATTTACAGACATATTTGTATGGCTAAAGTGTCCAAATACCACTGTAGTTGAGTTATTACTGCACTTTCCATCCACTAACATCATCTTTTTCTTGTACGTGAGTTTAGTTGGTTCAGTCTATGGGTGTGGCTATCTACCGCGCTCTGGACTGGGGTCTAGATGAGAGTGAGGAGCGGGATCTGAGTCCACAGCTTGAGCAGCTCATTGAGTTTATGGTGGGTGGTCAGGACAGCAGCAAGAGCAAACACTGTACTAGTCATGCAGCTAAAGATGAAGGCTACAGCGGCCAGGATGAGGAGGAAGAGGAGGAAGTGCATGGCATGCACTCTCTTCATCAGGTGATGGCGCTGTGTGCCCACAGACTGGCCAATCCAGATCTGGCACTGGAGCACTATCAGGCCGTGTGTCGAGCACTCTTCCTGGAGACTCTCGAGCTACAGACTTTCCTCAGCAGAATACGAGATGCCAAAGAGGTAAGGATGATGTCATCAAACCTTCTTAGTTTTCATCACTTCCCCTCCAAACACTCGTTATATGGAGACCACACTTTACAAACTGATCAAATCCCCATTGATAAAGTCCTGCCCATTTTTTCTTGTTGAAAATCCTATTTCATGTGAATGTATGCCACATTACATAAATAAAATGAGTGAAACGCCATTTCTTGTTGACTTTAAAACCATATAACCCTGCTGCACTTATGCTCTAATAAATCAAGTTATAGTCTTTCTTCAAGACTGTTGATAAAGCTTTTATGTGTGTTGGTGTGTGTATGACAGTTTGTCTCAGTGATGTTGTCTGATATGTTCCTGTAGATGTTGAAGAAGATCAGGACAGAGGAACCACATGATGAACATTCAACCATTGAACTTGATGCTCTTCAACACACTGACTGGGTAAAACATGTGTGTATATTAGTGTTGGAGAGCAACTAACTAAAAATAGCAACACTACTAGTATTTACACCAGGTATTAAGATGCATCTCAGGTGTTCTGATCACAATTGGTCAGGCTAGACACATTGCATGTGACATCTTGTGTTTTCAGGATTTGAGGTGAGGGTCTCTATTTTCATGACGGCATACATCAATTACTTTGTCACTGTGTTACTTAATGATAACAAACCACATAAAAGTCAGAAAAGACAAAGCGTAATCAAATCCGGCACCCTGTTTCTCCCAGATGCAGTTGAAATTTAATCCAAGCATAAACTCATCATTACTTGGAGAATTCTCCATTGTTTTAGTTAGTTAGCTGAGCTTCAGTGGCTGTGCTTCTAATCTCTATCTTTGCATGTTGATATCAGACACACTGGAGAAGATCATGAAGTCCTTTTGCTTGTATATGTATTCGCTTTTTTCAAATGTTCAAATCAGACGGTTATTTCCTTAAAGCAGCACGTAACTGGCAAAGTTTAAAATGCTTGTTTTAGCAGAGCAGTTGATTTACAGGCTGTGATTCATTGCTATTCAGGATGCATCAGGATGAATGTTTTACACTTAAAAATGCAATGTAGTCACATGCGTTTTAAATAACCACCGGGGGGGCCTAGATGTGGCATTTGTCATCGTAATTCCCCCCCGTCAACGTATGCGGGGAAAACGCATGTTTAGCGTGTTTACTTTTTATAGACACTGATATAAACACAGAGACGTGCACAACAGCGAAAATTGTTTGTCTAGTGCATAGTCATAGAGTAACAACAAAACAAAATTTATAGTTATTTTGAAACATATGTAAAAAATCATGAGCTCTCACATGAGATGAAGACTCCAGTCTCACCAGTAACCTTATAAAAGCTCTTTTTTTCTTGGGGGCTGCCATGTTAGGATCATATGACCACCCGAAAACTACCTGCTTAATCTCAGTAACTGCCCTGTTATTGGACACTTTCACTCATGGATTAAATTAATAATGACTGACAGTGAATAGATAATTTCTACAATGGCATTGGTAAAACTAAAAGTTGAACTGCTTTAAGTAATAAGTAGCTTATAGAGATACAGTCTCAGAGTAGCTTTGCCAACATATAGTATTTTGTTTTGTTGTTACTCTATGACTATGCACTAGACAAACTGATCTACATACAGTATGAGTTAAGGTTCCTGTAATGATGGAGATTGCGTGTGTGTGTGTCTCAGGCTCGGCTGTGGGTGCAGCTAATGAAGGAGCTGAGGCAGGGTGTGAAGTTGAAGAAGGTTGAAGAACATCCGTTTGACCCTCTGCCTTCAGAGTTCAGCCTAACACCATTTGAGATGCTCATGCAGGACATTCGCTCATGCAAATATAAACTGCGCAAAGTTGTGGTGAGTCCATTACTACAGTTACTTAAGCTGAGGGCCACTGAGGTTGCTATAGTAAGCACATTTTGAAAGGTTTATCCCTGACTTAATCTGATCCTAACTCAAATTGGACTGTATGTGTGAGATGAGTGAGTTTTAGCTGATGCAGCTTGACAGTGATTAACCGGTGCTTTTACATTTGATAGTAACAGTAATATCACAAATCTGTGGCTCTCTGTCTTCTGCAGGTGGATGGAAATATTCCCACATGTGTAAAACGAAACGCTCATGAGCTGATCTTGGACTTCATCAGATCAAGACCTCCTCTAAAACCAGTTAGTTGCTAGTTATGTCATATAACTAGTGTGTAGTAACACCTTGTCCAAACCAGATCCAGTGTGATAAAACAAAAAATTGCTAAACGTTTAGACAAAATCTTGTGTAAAATATAAATACAAATATTTTCCCCACCAAACCATTTGTAATTGAAACAACCACTAGTTGTCATGGAGACAGATTTTTGACTTACGCCATTAAATGTATGACACTTTTGGCTCACATGTCGACTTGCGTCCACCTCAGAACTTGTACCTCTGTCCTTTGCATCGCAATTGAAACATTCTGTCAGTTGATCTACGGAATAATTTGTTCATGTAATGCATATTTTAAAATGTATCACCTTATAAGTCATGCACTATAGTAAAAGTGTTAAGATGTCATAAGTAGGGCTGTCAATCGGTTACAATTTTTTATCGAATTAATTACATGGCGTCTCGATTAATTAATCGCATATACAAATATTTGCTGAGAAAGCCCCTCGTATAACAATAATTATATATATAAAGATTATACATACTGTATTTATATCAATATATAATTATACATAGTTATCTTTAAATATTAAAAAATTATATAAATATTCAGATAATTAAAATGCATTACATTCTTGTAGCAGAAGAGTTAATCATTGATAAGACAATACAAAAAGCGGCTTTAGAATACAATGTATTGTTTACTACCATATTATTGATCATAAGTCAATCATTGGCATACAGTTCACAGTTGGAGATTTATTAAGAGGGATTGTTTAAGAGGCCATCAATCTACACCTGTGTCAGACATGCTTGTGTAGTGTCTCGGGTGCGTCGCATCATAAACATTACATTTTTAGTTCATTGTTTCAAGTTAAATATAATTTAATTCTCAATCTTTAAACACATCTTGAGATCCCTTAGTTCGCATTTGCGCTCCTTCGAGTGTTGTTCTTCCTACTGAAGTGTTTTCTTCACTGTATAAACTGCGCGTTGCTCATACAGCTGAAATTTCACTTACTGCCCTCTGGAGTAAACAGGTGGTACTATAAGCTTGCATTTCTCAGGAATCTGCCTTATTATGGTGCGATTAATTGCGTTAATTTTTTAAATCGACAGCCCTAGTCATAGGCACTGTGTGAGAAACAGGATGAAAATTAAGTGTTCATGCACTGCAAATCTTCCTTTTTACTTGCGATAATTTTTTAACGCGTTATTTTTTGTCAAATTAATTGCACTGAATTAACGCGTTAAATCGACAGCCCTAGTCATAAGCACTGTGTGAGAAACATGATGAAAATTAAGTGTTCATGCACTGCAAATCTTCCTTTTTACTTGTGATTTGTGTGAAAGGGAGTATAAGTCGTTGTTGTAGAGGCTATAATGTTCCTTTCACTAGGAAAGTGCCGCGATACGTTCAACGAACCACATAAAAATGATTTAGCTAAAATGTATAGTAATGTGATTCTATGGGACCAGGTTAACTATACCCCAAAAATGAACTGGTGTTGGAGAATGAATCCAAAAAACAGTCATGAACAAAAGCGTTTCTTGCCACACAAGCTCACTGTTGCCTTACCGAAATGTGTCAGACTGCAATTCTTAACAATGTCGCATTCCACAAGGGGTGCTATAGATGAAATAAGTGTCAACTGTCCACTTTTTTCCAGAAGGACCAGGCTGCAGCATGAGGCGGTGCTGAATATGGGGCGGAGCTACACATGTCGCTCTGCCCACAACCTACTCTCATTGGCTCGTTCATCTTTAATAGACATACATAAGATGAGAAGTTGTCATTGCTGGTGTTATCATTGTTTGAGAGAAATGTAATAGCTGAGCCAAACAATTTGATTATAGTGCTTAACTGTATGTGATATTCAATCCTAAATTCCATGGATTTTATCCTATGTTAAAAGTGAAGAACAAATCTGGATTTAAAGGCTGAAACTGACATGAAAATGTTCTTAAAGAAATGCCAACTGAGAAGCATGTATGAAGCATGTGTTATTTGTATTCTGTCCCCCAAAAACACATTTATATTAAGATTCATATACGTCTTAAAAACCTTTTTGAGAATTAGAGTGTAATTTACAGTTCGTTTACTGAAGATGATGCTGTTGGTTTTCATAACCCATATGTCAGGTGCATTAGCATCAGAACTAATAACAACGCAATACTAATTGTGTGCGTGTTTATATTACAACAATTCTAATACACTTTTTTCATTTGAACTCTTAACATATTTTTATTGTTAATTTAATTAATTTGTCTAACCATTCGTTATTATGATGGCTTTGTGAAATTGCAACTTTTTGAATTACAGATTTGAATAACAGCAGACACATCAACACTTTTGTTCATCATTCCAGGTGACTCAGTCCTGCTAAATTTGTTTGAAATGACATGTGAGGTACAACACATATCATTTATGAGATATAGCTCTAAAATCAAAATTATCTTGCTAAATAATTTTAACAGTGACTACGACCGCATTAATATTAGAGATGAATCTTCACCATAGAAGATCACCATTTATTAAAAAATTTTTTTTTTTTACTTTTCTCCCCGATTTGGAAAAAATTCCCAACCTAAGTCCTAATGGTGGTGTAGTGACTTGCATCAATCCGGGTGGCGGAGGACAAATCTCAGTTGTCTCCGCAACTGAGACCGCCAATCTGCACATCTTATCACGTGGCTTGCTGAGAGTGTTAGCTCCGCGGAGATGTAGCACGTGTGGAGGCCCATGCTATTATCCACTGCATCCATGCACAACTCACCACACGCCCCACCGCGAGCGAGAACCATATTATGGCAACCGTGAGGAGGTTAACCCAACATGACTCTACTCACCCTAGCAACCAGGCCAGTTGGTTGCTTAGGAAGCCTGACTGGATTCACTCAGCACACCTTGGATTCGAACTTGCAACTCCAGGTGTGGAGCGTCTTTACTTGCTGAGCTACCCAGGCCCCTCACCATAGTAAGATTAGTAATTATGCCCTCCGCTCATGTTTTCAACAAGACTAAATCAACAACATGCTATGCTGCATGTTCAGTCTGACTCCTACTACATTTGTTTGAAAAGAACTGAGTGGTACAACACAATTTCATATCACTTACGAGCCACAGCACTATAATCAAAATTATCAGGATGAACTATTTTATAATGCATTTCCCATCATGTAGACCTATATAAGATGAGCCAATGAGTGTAAGTTATGGGCAGAGTGACACGAGTAGCCCCGCCCCATGTGTTGCCCCACACCATTATGCAAACTGCAGCCAGTGATACTTACTTTACTCTGGGTTTAGCAACATTGTCAGTTCTTGAGCTGGAGTTCCATTTCACTTGTGTGTGTTAAAATAAATGGCGATCCATTGCTATAATATGTTATTTTCAATGGTAGGATGAGTGCTCGTTGGCTGTTGATCAGTGATGTTCTCTCGTAAACACAGAAGCGTGCTCTGCTCACTCCTTTCCAATCAAATAGCAAAGAAATATGCAAACGCATGTTCCCACTTATGATATACATCCACAGATGTGCGGATGCAATCTTAGTTTATTATAATTATTATTATAAAAAGTTAGAACCCGTAATACATTATAGATGACAATTTTACCATTAGACCAACCAGTCAGGCTCACAACAACAGAGCCAATTGATGTATTTCAGACAGTAGTAGATTTAGGACTGAAGTTATCAAATTAGTTATGTGTAATATTTATTTGAGCACTTCAATTTGTCATTATAATTTATCAAAACAGACCATTTAAAATAATCTTTTACTTTGCATAATTAATTTTCATGAGTTTCACCACTTCGCATTTAATTGAAAGCAGCGAAAGCATCAGAACCTTGACTTGAGATGGTAACCTTCTAGACACAACCCTTTTCTCTTTCAAGTCAACTACTCTAATGGTAACAGTTTAAAAAGAATATAGCTGAGCTACTTTAAGTCAATTCATTTTCTTTTAATTTAACACATTTCACATTTAACAGATATATTCAAAACTATGAATGTAAAAATCTATGCATTTATGGCAACTTACCTGAATAATTTTACATTCGGTGTGGCCTGGACATTTGAAGGTAACTCCATCGCTCCCTTGAGGTTTGTTGCTACCACAGAAAGGCTGTAAACTTAAGGCGGGTGCACACTGTACGATTGTGGCCACGATTCTGCTGTCTGAGACAGATTTGGGGAATCCTAAAGGATTTCTGTCATCTTAGTAAGGGCAAAAACGTTCAGTGTGACATCTTCACAGACAGTCGATTAATAGTCTTTGCTATTGTAACGAACCCATTACTGGAGGCTGGTTAGAATCCGTGTTGCAGAGGTTCTTTATTGTCAACGACAATAAACAGTCAAACAATTACTGAGCAGAGAGATTAAGTCAAAATAACAGGCAGTAATTCAATAACAGGCAAGCAGTCCAAACAGGCGACAAAGCAAAACAATGATCCAAAAGATGTAATCCAGATAAACAGGCAAAAAGGTAACTCAACTTCCTCGGTTTTCCTCTGAGTAATGCAGTGAGAGGGGCTGCAACAATGCTGTAGTTCCTTATGAACCGCCTGTAAAAGTTCGCAAACCCAAGAAATCGTTGTAGTTCCTTGACGGTTGTGGGGGCTGGCCACCCAGTGACTGCCTTGATTTTGAACTCATCCATTTCTACTCCCTTGGGGATGAAGTTATATCCTAAGAAGGTTGTTGTCGTGGTGTAAAACTGTCATTTTTCTGCTTTCACCTAGAGCTGATGATGGAGTAGATGATTGAGCACTGTCTTGACTTGTTGTATATGTTCCTCCCTGGTCTTAGAGTAAACAATTACACAGCTGTTGAGAAGATCTCTGAAAATGTCATTGGCAAATTACTGGAAAACGGAAGGTGCATTGGCAAGGCCATAAGGCATGACTAAGTACTCATAGTGCCCCCTAGTGGTAATAAATGCAGTCTTCCACTCATCCCCTTCCTTGATGCGGACCAAGTTCTAGGCACTTCTGAGATCCAACTTAGTAAAGATCTTGGCTTCTCTTAGTTGTTCAAGGGCAGATGGGACTAATGGCAGGGGATAGCGGTATTTGACTGTGATAGCATTCAGAGATCTGTACTCTATACATGGTCGGAGTCCACTGTAGGATTTCTTGGTTCAGGTTTGGGGAATGTACAATTAATATTAATGATTGTAATCAATGATTAATCATACTGTTTGAACTAGATAACAATACATTCTAAATTGCCCCAAAACAGGGGTTATATAGCCCAAAAGTCTGCTTCAGATATATATAGATAATTAAACACAACGAATTATAATTAATTAGGAATATACATCATATGCAGACAGGCTGTATTAATTTTCAGAACACCTTAATGGAATTAACCCGTACCGCAACCAATCAGTTCGTCCACCGAACCACTTTGCTCGATACTCTTGATCAATTCTCCAGAAGGTTTATTCTTAATATAAGCCTACTTAATCAAAGCACGTTAACTTACTTTAATATCAGCTCGTAGCTTTAGATCGCACATTAAAGAGGCTTTGCTCTATGACCAACAAACAGAGACAATCAAGCGTATAAGTGGGTTTAATACAAGGAACTAGGATATATCACAAACTTAACAAACGTAGAACACATTTAACAACAAACATTTAACATAGAACAAACAAAGTAAAACAGGAAGGAAAATAAAGAGATTACAGGGATAGCAAACTTGTTACAAAAGTTAAACCTTAAGAGCCAGCACGGGAATTACACACTTTAACGCATTTGAATTTAGATGAAATAATACTTGCACAATGGACCTTTGTGTCGCTGAACAAGACTGCGTGTTTATTGTGTCCTCCTTGCGTCTGTGAGATGGAGGCCTTCTCTTGGTGCTTCCTGAGAGTGGATCGCTCGCGGGAAGTTCAAAACGTCTTAAAGAGTAGTTGTTGACTGAGGGAGCTGAGTTTTGTCTGAAGACAAGGAAAAGACTGAGATAAACGCCAAATAAAATAAAAGACAAAGAAAGAAAAACGAGAGAGCTTGAAGAGAAGTTGAAGAACACTTGAAGAGGTTCAGAAGAGTATGGGAGTAAGAAAGCAAGAGAGCAACCGGATAAGAGAGACAAGAGAGCGATTCAACACCAGATCCTGACTTTTAAGGTAGGGAGGTCACACCTCCTTTGGGAAGAATGACCCAATGAGGCACCTCAGTTTTGGCGTGAGATGGTTCCCTTTGTCTTGTCAAGCTCGTCATTTGCCTAATTTACAACAGGGTCCGGATGTGGTTTCAATCACTCAACAGATGGTAAAACATAGCAGAATACATTTTAATGTAACCTTATATATATATTCAGCTAGGGCGAGTCGTAAGGTTTAATTTGATACCAAGAAACTTGTATTTGGTACACTTAAAAGTGAATATATACTCTTAGACTCTTTATATAAGCCCTCAGAGTTTAACTACACAACTAAACAATCTTAACTAGTTTGATATAACAGCAGAAATACCCAAGCATACGGGAATAAAACATATTTCCTTAAAATTAAGCCATTTCTGGGTTTTAAATGGTAGAACGCATCTGTGTCTTTCAACCTCTCACATTCCTTTCTCATCTAAGGAGGGGGATGTGGATGGCGATATCAGAGGATCTCTGGAGAGGCTCTTTGGGTTGTAAAAACGTCAAGAAAGCATTCTAACTCCCAGACTCGCTGGCACTACCCGGTGATTTAGATGGGGAGGATCAGAGTGTGGGTTTTTAGGACCCTTAGTAAAAATGTGTGCATTGCATTCAGAATTAATGAGTTCATGATTTTCCGTTCATACTCTACACCACCATCTTTCTTGCGGCTGGTTACTTAGAGGGACGGATGAAGCATGATGCTAATGCCTCCTCTATGTAATCCTCCATTGCCTGTGTTTCAGGGAGTGATGGAGGATAAGCCTTGCCTCTAGGGGAGATGAACTGGGTAGCAAGTCTATGGCATAGTCCCAAGGTCTGTGGGGTGGCAATTGGTCTTTGCTAAATACCTCTATGAATTCAGAATATTCCTTGGGGATGTGAGGGTGGACGTTAGACTGGGGGCTCTCCACTCTCGTGGCCAGGCATGGTACTATTAACTTAGTGGTCAGACAATGCTCTTCACAGAATGGTGACCAATGCAGCAATTCCCCTTTTCTCCAGGAGATCAATGGATCATGGAGTGATAGCCATGGGTATCCTAGTATAATGGGGTGGTGAGGAGAGGTGATGACATAGAGGGTTATGGTCTCGACGTGGAAAAGTCCTAATAGGGATAGTTTTATGGGTTATCTGTGCCTATGGGTGCATTATCTACTGCAGTGATTTGGATGGGAGGAATACATGGTATCGTGGGAATATTGAAATTGGTAACTAGTCGATGTTGAATGATGTTCAGTGCAGCTACTGAATCCACTAGCGCTGTAACACATGATTGGTTGTTTTCAACAAAAATGGTTACAGGAATAGTAAAATTCTGACTAGAAACAGAATCGGGTGTGATGCTCACCCTTGTAGAACAGTCAATAAACAGTCAAACAATCCAAAGTACTGAGCAGAGAGACGAAGTCGAAATAACAGGCAGGCAGTCCAAACAGGCGACAAAGCAAAACAATGATCCAAAAGACATAATCCAGATAAACAGGCAAAAAGTTCCAACTGATGCACCGGATCTATGTGGGCATGTGTTACAACGATGTCCTGGCTGACCACAGTAGAAACATAACCCCTCATTTCGCCCGCGCTGGCGTTCGTCCTCGGTGAGATGAGGCAGTAGTAGAGAAATGCTTGGGTGCACTGGATCGTGGCTGATTGCGCATGAGATTATCGATTTTTACTGCCAAGGTAATGTACTCAGTCAAAGTCAATGAAACATCCTTGCATGCTAGCTCAGCTTGCAGTGTGGGGTTTAAACCTTCTCAGAGCAAGATATTGTAGGATTTCAGAGCAATATCTTTCCAACCACTATGAAATTGCACTGCATAATTGGCTGCACATAATTTCCCCTAGTGTAGATGCAATAACTGCACAGAAATGTCTCTTCCCCCTGCAGGGTATTCAAAAACATCCTTTATTTGTTGTGAGAAATATGTGAAAGAACTGCAAATTTGTTCATCACTATCCCAAACAGCTGAAGCCCACTCCAATGCTTTTCCAGTAAGCAAAGTCATCATTAAAGCACATTTAGCTGTATCCTGATTAAAGGAGTCAGGTTGGTGAGTGAAATAAACTGAACATTTCCTCAGAAATCCCTTGCATTTGTCAGCTGATCCATCAAACTTTTCTGGCAGTGCCAGTCTTACCGTGTTAGGGCGATATATCATGTCAAATGTTCGTTAGCGGCTCGGAGATTCACAAGTTGTTCTTGAAATCCCTGTAGTACATCATTTTGATAAGCGATCATGGGTCTGAGCTGTGTAACCTCCGCTGGATTCTGGTTAGGTGAAATATTCTGTAACAAACCCATTACTGGAGGCTGGTTAGAATCCATGTTGCAGAGGTTCTTTATTGTCAACGACAATAAACAGTCAAACAATCCAAAGTACTGAGAAGAGAGACGAAGTCGAAATAACAGGCAGGCAGTCCAAACAGGCGACAAAGCAAAACAATGATCCAAAAAACATAATCCAGATAAACAGGCAAAAAGTTCATAACATGAGACATAAACATTGGGCAATGGAAAACGCTTGGTAAAGCAGATGAACTGGCAATACTTCACAATATGGGTGTGTGAAAGCACTGCTTATATACATGACAAACAGGAAGTGACGTGGCAGGAAACAGGAAGTGACATTGTTCAGAATTCAGGTGAGGGCTCCCTCTGGTGGACGGGATTACAGCGATGATCTTCAGCCTCTGAGGAATGTAGCACCAGTCACAGAGAAAAGTGTAACACGTCAGCAATATGAAAGCATTATTCTCTGAGTTAAACAAATATAGAGCTTACAAAACGAAAATAAATAAATGATTGCATTTTCTTAACACATTTATTTCTTTACATTTATCATGCATTTATTTACGTTATTTTAATTACTATTTTACTTTGAGTAAATGTACTTTAAATGTCTGTAAACATCTTTAGTTAAGATTCACACCACTCAGTATACAAATAAGTATTTATGGGACGTCATTTTATTTCCACAATGAATACCTCCCACACTCGGATTATTCTCAACATCTGTAATTTTCTGTATTTGTGACCAGGCTGTCTTATTATAGGCCTATTTGACAAAATCCATCTTTCTTATTATATGTTAGCCCAGGGTTCTCAACGGGGCGTTCAATGGATGCCATGGGGCGCTGAGACCAAATTAGTAAAGAGGGGGGGGGCATTAGGTTACAAATGGGGGGCATTTATCAGTCATAATAATCAAATATATCGTCAAGTTCCTCTTTGCATGAAAACTTTATCTAGACTTGGATTATATCAGTTGGTTTTCAATTATACAGTTTGGTACCACATTTCATCTCATTTAAAGTCTAGTGACACACCTGAAGTATCTGGTTTAGCAGCATCAAATAAACAGAAGGCACAACCTCGACTAATGCACCTGTAAGACTCTGTAGATGGATACGGCTCAGTGGACAGAGCAGCATGAGCACAAAGCTCTTAAACTTTCAGCTTTGTGAGAATCAGCGAGAAGCGTAAAACCATTTGAATTCTACATCACCACCTTGAATTTACTATTGTAACACTTAACTGTATTTTAGGCAGAAATAGATTGATAATAAATATGATCATATATATCACTACTTCAGCTCTTTTAAATTTGTCATAGGCATTTTTGTTACAACTTATAAATATTTATATTTTGTATTTATTGTTTTTATATGTATTTAGAGTATGTCTACAAACTACAAAAATGCCATAGTTTGTTTTATAGAAACCATGTTACATCTAACCATGGCAATGAATAAGATCCATGCTTCCATGTGTTTATTATAGTCTTGTTACAAATACTACTGTTAAAACTATAAATATAAGTAAACATTTTCAAAAAGGCAAATGTAAACTATATTAACAATGTCACTTTTATTATTAGTTTCTGTCTTCGCATTTTCATTTCATAGGCCACAGATATAGCACTCCGTTTGCTTGGATTCTAGAAATGCAAGATTTACATGATGCGTAAGCCTGCTGAATTTTTTAACAAAACGTTTAAATTATGCAATGCATCAAAGTTGCTTAACACAAATATTGAGTTTTGTGTTTTATTTTTTATTTTTTTCTTAAAATCTTAATGGATGTCAAAATCCTACAGAGTATACTTTACTTTAGGTAGGCTTTATTTTTTAGGTGTTAAGGCTGGTTCTAGTGAACTAAAAAAATAATTTTAAAATTAGAATGTATTAACACACAGAAGAGTGGAGGTAGAATTGTTTTATTGTCATGTTTTAAAATGATTTAAGACTATTTTAATTATTTACTACATTTACTTCTACTTCTGTAATACATTTATATTATATCAAACATTTAATTGTATGATATGAAATATTGAAATATTGTTATTGCTATAAATATTCATCACAAGATTAATCATGGCACTGCAACACCCTTGTAATTTTTATGACTGGACTTTTGCCCCCAGCATCACAGAGTATGTATTTTTCTTATTTAGGGATGTTGCGATAGCATTATCAGAATTGGTCCGATACCACGCTCATCTTCTTGTACTCGTGCTCGTAAAAATGGTCCAATACCAAAAACCAGTATAATCTGAAGTACAAATGTAATTCAATCATGTTATTGTTATGTTAGTGTGGTTATTTAACAGCAAAGGCTGCAATTTAAAATGATAAATATGTATTTTGCATGTGCTGTTTCTTTCAAATTTGAGCACTTATGAAAGTGTGGAGCTGTTGCTGTGCTGACACACCTGCTCATACTTTCAGAGATCCTTGACTCATACACAGAAAGCATGGTCATGAGCATTGCACGCTCTGTTTGTAGCAGATGAGAGCGCTAATTCACTTTGTAGCGTGAGGCACATACAGACTACATATTTATTAATTAAATAGCAGCCTTTTCAGTTTAATAATCACATTGTGTCACATAGCAACATGCTTTTTTGGAAGTGAGAAGTTACTGTCAAAACACACAGAAACGGAAAGGGCTTCACTCCAAAAATAAAAGCTTTGCCAAAATAAAAGCTAAATTTAAATGGAAAATGTTTGTACTTTACTGTATAGTTATGTAATATTCATTGTAAAACTACTACTACTACTGCTAATAAATCTATATTAAGTGTTTTATATTCAAGCAATATCTCACATCTGTGATGCTGTGATGTGCAGCACTTTATTTGACAAAAAATAACTACAATTTTGAATTATGATGTGGTGTTCTGTATAAAAGCATTTAATTTTCAAAATCAGATGTTAAAATTAAAAATTAATTTTCTTCATTTTTAAAGTTTTAATGAATTTGTTTATTTAACACAATTTTCATGGTAACATTTAAATAAACTGTTATGGAATTCAGAACTACTCGGTAACATCAAATGATGTAGTTTAAGAATAAACCACTATTTAAGAAACAAACCATTGACCACTAACCTTAATAGACCATGAGATGATTGCATCCCACTTGTGTTTCTCTGAATTCCACTGAATTAAAAATTATTTAAATTTTTTTAGGTGTCGTCAGTTCCCCCTCTGTCGCTCTCTCCACGTTGTGTCGGAGAAGTGACACTAGGGGTCTCTCTTGAGCACCGAATATACCTCTGATCTATGAAAAAAGGCCAATGAGAAGTAGGCAGTCAGTATTTGCATACCCCGCCCCGTACATACGGGTATAAAGGCGAGGCAAATACTAGATTTCATTCAGAAATTTTCTTAGGAGCCGATGGTTGTGCATGCTGTTCGCGTGAGATCACACCAGTTCCAGTATTCCTCTGACGCTCTGCATGCTGTTGGATTGATGGCGCAGTACAGTGGCGATTTCTCCTTCTTGCACGGTAGTGCAATTGCCCCTGGGCGCTTCGACAGTGCAGAAACCCAAACTCTAAGAGAGTTGTTTAAAAGAGTGATTTTCTCTAAAAGAGCAATACACAGCGGTGTTGAATGTCCTTTTCAGGACGCCTCTGTGTAGTTGCTGGATGTGGTTGATTTCTCCCCACCTCCGACGGTCATAAAAGCTGCCTGGTGTACCTGGGTTGCGATTCCACGCAGGCAGCGTTTTTATCAATGGTCTATGTTCTCAGTGCGAGAACACAGCCATAACAGCATTGCGGTTGTGGCATTATTTTGTCATGAGATAAAGCCACTTCAGCCCCCCCGCGCCTAGCCTCTTTCCCACGGGATTGGGGCAGGCACCGCGGGCGATGAAGGCGATTTGGGGACAAAGACGGGCTGTGTTCGCCGGGTAAATCCCCGCGAACCTCCCGCCTTCCCGGTACGCTTGCTGGCTTCCGTCCGAGCTCGGGATGAGCTATTTCTCTCCAATAGGTTATGTTCTCAGTGCGAGAACATAGCTGTGGCAGCATTGCGGTCGGGGCTTTCTTTTGTCATGAGAGAAAGCCACTTCAGGAACTGCACTCGAACAGGCGATGGCCACCCTCGTGGTCCGGAAACGCAATACATGGACTGGACCTGGTCGCAGTAGAGGAGGTAGACAAAGCATGCTTTCTCAAACGCTCCCGTCTCCCAGCTCCGTCCATTCGGCGACACCACCTGACGACGCCACCCAGCAGTCCTCAGTGGTGAAGAAACAGACGGAGGCCATTTCACACATCCTGCCCTGCCGCAAACCTGCCACCAGGGGCCATGCCCTGTCTGCTCGCCGAGGACGTCCTCCTACGGCTTTCAAGAAAGAAAGAAAAGCAGTGCTCCGCCTCAACAAACTTGGGCCCAGCTCTCAGCCCCAGCGTCGAGCTCCCCGCAGAAGATGGATGCCCTCTCATCTCACGGACCCCCTCGAGGACCCCAGGCGCTCCTGAGACCCAGAGACTGAGACGTTAGCTCCGGGGCTGGTAAGACCACTCTGTTCCCCGGTGGGGGGCCGGGAGGAGAATCTTTTGTTGAATTAATTTTATTTGCTCACATTCTCAATAATAGAGCTATTTCCTTTTTTGTCTCTGGGTCACCTGGCCTGCAAATGCTGTTCTCACGGCACTCTGCCGCCAGGCCTCAACAGTCCCGGCATGCTGGACGCGGCCCCAGATCCGCCTTCAGCCCCACGACTGTTCCCCGGCCGGCCAGTTCTGACGAGTCCAGAGGACGCCATTACAGGACCTCCTCCTCAGTCACTAACCCGCCCCCTGCTGGATGTGCGGAGCAAGGTAACTGCTTCGAGTCTTTTCTCAGCACCAGAGCCCTGGGACGCGTCCTCGCCTCCCGAGGGCGTACTACCTGCTCCGCCCCGCTGCGAAGCCCCGCCGGGTACGTCAATAATACTCGTCCCTTTGGCGCCCCTAGCACGGAGATTGGATGCGTGGCTCTCACTTCCCAACCTGTCTCGCTGGCTGGCCTGGACCATCTGACTCGGTTACGCAATTCAGTTTGCCAGGCCCCGCCCCCCTTCGCGGGGGCCAACATGCCAAACTCCTGCGCGCGGAGATCGCTACTCTTCTACTCAAAGACGCGATAGAGCCTGTCCCTCCAACCGAAATGAAGAAGGGTTTCTACAGCCCTCTACATTTGTAGAGCAGCGGGTTGGGCGACACCCAACACCTTTACGAGATACTACAATCTCAGGGTTGAGTCAGTTTCATCCCGTGTTTTCTCAGGTCCGAGCCAGTAGAACTCAGTAAAACGCTGATGGGCTGGCTGGGTGAATCGCTTGCATATAGCGCCCTTTCCCTCGCTTGAGGTAAAACTGTGCGTCTTTTTTTCCCAGGAGATTTCATTCAACTCATATCCCTGGCCGATTCCTCCCTATCCCGGAGGAACTTGCCGACCCAATCCACTGCGGGTAATCAAATCTACCCTGTACTGGAATAGGTGCTCCACAGTGTGAGGACTCCTATGCGGACTCCCCCTGTGTGTATTTTCCGCGATACGGTCCCCTTACGAGCAGTTTCGGCTGCCCCCCGGTCGCCGTGTGTAGCAACTCCCCCCTCGCTGAGGCTGGATCTACCACCGCGCCACTTCAACGTGTCGCCTAAAAACACATGTGATGTATTCACCACCTTACCTCCCCAGCTTGGTAGGGGTGGTCTCCGCAGGGTCTTTTCCCCCTGAAAGAATAGGAAATTGGGTAAGACCCCCTTCCCTCAGTGCGTGTAAGGGCCCCGGCTGTCTATTGCTCTATGCGAGAAACATAGAGAGAAAAGAGGCCCAGCCAGGCTTGGCCCGTTCCCAGGTTAGCAAGCGTTGCCTTGTTTCCCTGACTAGGGTAACCAGAAGGATTCCGATGACTTTTTTGGGGCTTTGGGGAAGGGTACGTGCAGTCTGACACAGCCGGTCATTTGGCACGTAAGAAGTACCTGCCTGCTCCTGTGTCAGCAGAACACGTACACGGCTCAGTGCATGGCGGATTTAAATTGGACCCCTAGTGTCGCTTCTCCGACACAACGTGGAGAGCGCGACAGAAGGGGAACGTCTAGGTTACAGATGTAACCTCCATTCCCTGATGGAGGGAACGAGACGTTGTGTCTTCCCTGCCACGTCGCTGAGCCGAACCGCTGTAGTGGCCAGAACCATTTCCGGCTCCTCAGAAAAATCCGGATTGAACTCTAGTATTTGCTTCGCCTTTATACCCGTATGTCCGGGGGCGGGGTATGTAAATACTGACTGCCAACTTCTCATTGGCCTTTTTTCATAGATCAGAGTTATATTCGGTGCTCAAGAGAGACCCCTAGTGTCGCTTCTCCGACACAACGTCTCGTTCCCTCCATCAGGGAACGGAGGTTACATCCGTAACCTAGACGTTTCTGCAGGTGTCTTTTTTGTGCAGGCTGTAATGCGCGACTCTATAGCTTGCTATTCCTGCAGCGTATCCGCAGATTCCTGCTTAATTTGTGCGCACAAGATTTAACAATAGAAAAGACTTTAGACTCCTTACATGTTATTTGTAGGCATAAATTAGATTTATCACACGTGTGTGAATAGGTTAAATATTGCTGTTGCATAGCATGCATTTTTGATCGCAAATGCAAGCAAAAATGTTGTACAGCCCTGCGCCACAGTAATGCAAGAATCTGAACCCGGCAGATGTAAAACTGATTGGAAATGCTGTTGACTTTAAAATTTAGGAAATATTATAGGATTTTCTTCAGTGTCCTAGCATTCGTTACTCTAAAGCCGCTACTTTGCTGTTGTAAAATGGCCTTAGATCCTGTGTGTAAACAACATTGTTTGCTTTTAGACATGTTTGTTTTTGAGGGAACTTTGAGCAAATAACCTTCATGTTTGTAAAAAGCATGTCAATGTTATGTTTTACTGTTCTTTTCCTGCATTGTAAGTTTGTATTGCCATCTGCAGGTGTCTGAACGCAGTCTGCCTCCTCCTCCTCCTCAGCAGCAGCAGTCACTGCATGATCAGGTTCTGGCTGAGATCAGACGATATCATAAACTGAGACCTGTGGAGACACCCAGTCCAAAGAGACGTATGTTAATCAACTACTACAAAAGAAGTTTGAAGTTTAGTCATCCATTATTAATGTGCTGTTTTGCATGGTCTTTGATGCTATCAAAATGTAAAGTACTCTACAGTCACTGTGGTCTTGTGATCTTGTCATCTGATTTAATGTCCCATCTATTGTTTCACTTGAATTTACTTGAAATATCTCGTCTTTCTCCTCAAATCCCCACTCATGTCTCTCTTCTGGTCTGTTTTCTAATCACTATGTGGCTCATGCAACACTCATGAGAAACCGGGTTTCAACTGTGCTGTGTAGATACATGTTTCAGATGAGAAGCTCATTTAGTTTTTTTAATAATTTGATTTGGCAGCTTCCAAAAAAATGTCAATGCAATGAATGATCCATTAATGTTTTTAGAATTATCTAAACATCTGAGAATGTTCAGTGACCACCATGCAAGTAGCATTTTCCAATTTGTGTGGGTAACTGTGATTGGATCTGTTGCATTGGTGCTACAAAAAAGCTTCTTATCTTTGTCAGTAAGTGAAAAAGAGAGAAAGAAATATGAAATAGCAAAATGTGTACATTCCTTCCACTAAAATCACAATTTACGACGTCCACTGTCATAAGTATGTAACTTTCCAGGAGGACTTGGACTATCTGGATACTATTCTGATATAAAAAATGCAGGTCATGCCATGTGTAAAGGGGGTCTATGTGTCTTGATCAAGGAAACTATGTTAATAGCTCATGTGCTTGTTCTTGTTCTGGAGTTTGAGGCTTCAACCTTTTTAGTTAACAGCATCTTTACCCTGTCGGCTACAACACCAGTTTGGAATTGCATTTATGTTCTGTTCAGTGATGTGTTAGAGTTCTCACAGTAGTGAGTCCTCACAACTTTGTCTCTTTTCAGCGTTTGGCTCTTTACCATGTCTGGCACACACCTGCCAGTGTGATGTCAAATCAACTTCCTGCATTGACTTGTCAGTCACAGAAGCAGGCTGCCGCCCACCGTCTCGCATACGTGTTCTTCTGAAAGCTCCAACGCTGGCAGAAATGGAAGAGATGAATATATTTGAGGTGAGCTAATATCACAATGGTGTTGGGGAGCACTGCACCAAACGCTCACCCTTGAAGGAAAATCTTATTCCAGTTATACTAAATGTCCTTAAAGTCCACATAAAATGCATCCACAACACATTTTACTTCCGTAATGCGAATACTTCCATATTACAGTGTAAAATAATTTTCAACAATACAAAAAATTATAATAATAATACAATAGGTAGAGGCTTGATTTAATGAATTTGGGAATTGATTGGATGGTAAAAATAGGCATTTCGACTTTGAAAAGATTTTTAGAAAGTCTGCATAACCTACAACAGTAGCTGAAAATAATTCTAAATAGCTGTTTGGCTATTGGTTAAAATGTATTTCTCCGCCCACAGCTGAATAGAAATGTTGTTGCAAAGGTGGAGCAAGTTATTACATTTTAAAGAAAGATTACTAAGACGAGCTATTTTTGTAATATTGTGTACTGTTTAATCATGCATAATGTGCATAAAGAAAGTAGATACGTTTTGATTTCATGTTGACCTTTAAGGCTGAAACATGGGCCTACTCTATGAAAGTATGTTAATGCAAACACTTCTAGCTACACAATCTCTATTTTGTGCCTAGTTGCGTTTCAAAATGTGTCAGATAGTAATTCATAAGACAACGTAAGTATACAATATATAGTGGGCATTAGTGTGAACATTAGACATTGTTTGTTGGAACTGCAGTCCGGTAGATCTTCCTGGCTTAATTGTATTTTTTTACTTCAACTAATCGAAAGTGAAAAAAATGTTGTTGGTGTAGGATGATGAATCTCCAGACAGTGAAATGAGGCGGGTGGAGAGCTCTCCTACACCCCTGAAGAGAGATCGCTCCTTCTCAGAACACGACCTGGATGAACTGCGAGGGGAAGTGATGCCATATCTGTCAGAATCACCTGATCCCATGAGTGCTGGTCCTTTTAGAGGAGAGAGACCCCGATCCCACACACTGACAGGCGTCGGACCACCACATATATACCAAGGTCAGACCTGGGCAAAAACCTGTAAGACCTCATCTGCCTTAAATTTGCTCAATAGAAGTTTTAAAAAAAAAGTTAAATGTCACATAAGAAGTACCTAAGACGAACTCACAGGTGAATTTGACCCGGTTCAGGTAAAGACAAGAAAGCTGTAAAATGGTAGAAGAGTTCAAAATTTACCTACAAACATATGTACACGGACGCACACACGCAAGCACACACACAAGCGCGCGCACACCAATAAACTTACATAAATATATTATTTTCATAAAATCTAATGTAAATTATATAAAATTTATACTTTTTACATTTGTAAATTAGTAAAAGGGTAGTTATTGTTGATAAAAAAAAAATGTTGGGGAGAAAATGTGCAAATTATGACTGTTGAACTGTGATTTAAAGTCACTATAAATTCAAAATGGACAATTGTTCTTGTCTTATTGGATATTGCTGTTTTTAGTCTAAACAATTTATCCCTGCATGTTATAAACTTTATTTTCCTTCTTAATCTTTAATCAGAAACAATAACTCATCATTTGACATGTCCAGCTCCCACTTCCTGTTTTAGTAGGAAATACGTCAAAACAGCAAATTGAACAGCACTCGTCAACAGTGTTGGGTAAGGTTTCTTTTAAAAGTAACTTGTTAGAATATTGCGTTACTCCTTAAAAAAGTAACATAATTAATTACAAAGTAATTTTTTATGGAATATAAAGCATTATGTTACTTTTGCGTTACTTTTTTCCTCACAGCCACTTTCTCTTCTGCTATGCCTTCCATACAAATAAACCATGCATTGCATACAAGAGACAATACAGGTCATGCTAGCTACTGTACAACACTCGTTAAAACATGTAAAGACCTACTTTCTAAATATCCATTTGTTTACCGTCATATTTATAATAATCAATAACATGATTATGCATGATTTGTTTTCCATCAACTTGGCAGCGAATATGAGTAATGAAGACTAACTGCTGTCTTACATTAAACAGCAAAGTCCACCACTTGAATCTGCATCATACAGTATGCCATCATGTGCTGTGCCCATTGACAATGTCAGAGTCCACTTAAGATGTTTTTCTAAATTCAGGATAAAACCACAACTTTAATGGAATAGTTTTTAATGCTACCAAAATGTCATAAAAATGGTTTGAAAAACTACTTGTTTATTATAAAACAAAAATGTAGAATATATTTAGAAACAAAGACATTTTCTCTAATGACACAAACCATGTAGAAAGTTGGTAGGAGTCACTGATCCAGATTCAGCTTTTCTCATCCCATTCTTCCAGGTAAGGGGAGCTGTAAAACGGAGCAGTTCGGCTGCATAAGTCAGTGACTTGAGCGAGTATTTCACCCTGTGTATCATGTCATGGTCAGTGGAAGACTAGTCTTATAATCCCTCTGCCTAAACATGTTTACTGATTTTTTAATGCAGTGTGTATTAACACATGAATCAACCGCGTTTCACTCAACCAAATGTTGTTGACCTCATATTACACTAAAACACAAAATGCGCATGCACATTATCGAGTTGATTGACAGGCAATGTCTGTATCTAAAAGGAGATTGGATATTTTACCTGCCAGACGGGACTTCCTTTCTACATCCATTGACTGTGCTAGAGCTTCTTGGTTGGTCGTTACAATTTTTCCCATTAATTTAAATAGAAGTGACTTTTCTCTCTCTGCTAAATAGTGTCTGGCCTCACACTCTTTAGAAATACATCTCCTTCCCTAAGTTTGCACACTTTTATTCCTGATTTCTTGCAATACAGGAACAGTAGAGTTTGCTTTATTTAAAAAATAAATAAAGATATCTAAAAGACCATGCATATTATGGTCTAAAATAAAAAAATATTACCTTACCTAAAGTTACTTTACTTGTTACTCTAAAAAGTAATCTGATTACATAATGTGCATTACTTTGATCACATTACCCCCAACACTGCTCATCAAGGCACGTTAGGGTGACTGTAACAAGCCGGGTCATCTGACTCAATGCATGGTCTGCGTTTTGCTTCACTTCCACTGCAGTGCAGGAAACTTTTTCTTTTTTTTTTTCAGAATAATATGGTACTTTACTCATGTGTAAGCTCATGCATGACAAAAAATTATAATAATTTATAAAAAGAAATCTGTATTGTGTAGTGTTCTCAGTGATGATTCATCGTCCTGTGTATTGCTTTAAAACCTGAGTAACAGATTCTCCCTAACTTCATTGGTGTTTGTTTGTGCTTAGCATGAATCGTTTGTGTTGTTATATTCCTCACTTGTAAAGTGCTTCACAATCACTGGCTGTAAATATACTTCAAATATTTTGCACACAGAAGCCTCACACAATGCGACAGGAGTGCTTGGTCACTCTGCAAAGCTTCATATCGTATGTATTTAAATTAGGGCTGTGAATCGATAATTTTTTATAACTAATTAATTGCAGTTTTCTGTGATTAATTGTGATTAATCACAATTAAATGATGGTACATGATACATTATGAAAAACATAACAAATTAATTATCAATATATACTTTATACTTTGTCTCAAAATACTTTCAAGAAATTGGTTAGTCATCATTTGTGGCATAAAAACATAGTTTATATTTTTTACAGGTATTAATCTGTGAGACATGTAAATGTTTACATGCCATAAAATCAGTGTTTGGGCAAAATCTTCTGGCATTTTCCAGTGGACTTTGTTTAATAATAGGATCAAATGGGCAGATTCAATTCATATAAAATTTTATTGGAAAGAGAAACTTAAGAATACATTGCCAATGCATTATTAGACATTATACATACAGATATAAAACATATTGAATGCTGAATTTAATTTGTGCCTTTAGCAAAGCAATCCAAAATCACATGCTTAAATGACTGGCGTCCTGTTGCTCTGACCCCCATCATCAGCAAATGCTTTGAGAGGCTAATCAGAGATTACATCTGCTCTGTGCTGCCTGCCTCACTGGACTCACTGCAGTTTGCTTGCCACAACAACTGCTCCACTGATAATGCCATTGCATCTACACTGCACACTGCTCTCTCCCACCTGGAAAAAAGGAACACATATGTGAGAATGCTGTTTGTAGGCTACAGCTCAGCATTCAACACCATAGTGCCCTCCAAGCTTGATGTGAAGCTTTAAGCTCTGGGCTTAAACAACTCGCTGTGCTGCTGGATCCTGGACTTCCTGTCAAGCTGACAACAGGTGGTTAGAATGGGCAGCAACATCTCCTCATCACTGACTGTCAACACTAAAGCCCTGCACTCCTGTATTTCCTGTACACGATGATGAGGAGAGAGGAGGTGCACGCTCTTGACACGCTGGTGTCAGGAGCACAACCTCTCCCTCAACATCTGTAAGACAGAGGAACTTGTGGTCGACTTCAGGAGAAAAGAGAGAGAACATAGCCCTATCACCATCAATGGAGCACCGGTGGAGAGAGTCAGCAGCTTCAAGTTCCTCGCATGGTCCATCCACACTGAGGCCATTGTGAAAGAAGGCTTTCCAGCACCTCTTCTTCCTGAGATAGCTGAGGAAGTTTGGAATGAACCACCACATCCTCACACCAGCACTGTAGAGAGCATCCTCACTGGCTGCGTCACTGCCTGGTATGGCAACAGCACCACCCTAAACCGCAAAGCCCAGCAAAGGTTGGTGCGAACTGCAAGACACATCATCGAAGGTGAGCTTCCCTCCCTCCAGGACATCTATACCAGGCAATGTGTGAAAAAAGCTTGGTGGATCATCAGAGACTCCAGCCACCCGAGCCATGGGCTGCTCTCATGGCTACCATCAGGCAGGCAGTATCGCAGCATCAGGACCACACCAGCTGACTTCATGACAGCTTCTTCCCCCAATCAATCAGACTTTTGAACTCTTGATCGCTCACAATACATATATCAGCAACGCACTTTATTAGCCTCAAACTGGACTCATATCTTATATTTCTCTTAATAACCAACTGGCAACTGACTATCAACCGATAGCTGAATGTCAACACAACACTTCATATATATTTCCACTGATTACATGGTATGTTGCTTGGAACCGCACCCAAGACTTTCACCCACTGTTGCACATGTGTATATGGTTGAGTGGCAATAAAGGGATATGATTTGAATTTGCTTAAGTTTAAATTCTCAAAACAAGAATAAAGGATACTGCACTGATTGTGTAAATTTTTTCTAACGTGTTAAACTAAAATGATTACTCGCAGAAATGAACTTAGAAATAACATTTCCTAGCCCTAATTTACATTTATTGGAGCTCATTACTGAGATAATATTTATAATTTAACTAAATATCATGTTCCCCATCTGTCGCTCACTTCGACGTTGTGTCGAGGGAAGTGACACTAGGGGACTTCTTTGAAGGCCTCGGTTACCTCTGAACTTGAGAAAAGGCCAATGAGAAATTGGCAGACAGAATTTGCGTGTCCCTCCCCCGGATATACGGGTATAAAAGGAAGGAATCACGTGTCTGTCCATTCAGATTTCTTCAGAGTTTATTTTTATCTAAAAGAGCAAATACACGGCTGGCGTTGAACATCCTTTTCAGGACGCGTCTTTGTAAAGATGCTCTCCCAGCGTCGAATGCCCCGCAGGAAGCGCATGTCCCACATCTCCCGAACGTCCTCAAGGACCCGGAAGGCTCCCAAGCATTCCTGAGATGGACGACCCAGGGAACGAGACGTTTGCTCCAGAGCTGGTAAGAAGAACCCTGAAACGACTCAGGCCACTACACGCCACTCACATCCTGGGCAACCTCAACACCGCAGCGGACATGCTGTTGCGACAAGGTACACTCAGCGGAGAGTAGAGGCTCCACCCCCAGGCAGTCCAGCTGATTTGGGTGCAGTTCGGCAAAGCACAGATAGATCTGTTCGCTTCCCAAGAGACCTCCCATTGCCTGCTCTGGTACTCCCTAGTGGATGCTCCCTTTGGGACAGACGTGCTGGCACACAGCTGGCCCTGGGGGCTATGCAAATATGCAGGTGCTGTGCAAGGTCAGGGAGGACGAGGAACAAGTCACTCTTGTGGCCTCCTACTGGCCCACACAGACTTGGTTCTCGGATCTCACGCTCCTCGCGACAGCACCTCCCTGGAGAATTCCCCTGAGGAATGACCTTCGGGGCACCCCCTGGCATTCGCGTCCAGACTTCAGGAACCTCCACGTCTGGCCCCATGACGGGATTTGGAAGATCTAAGTGGCCTACCACCTGCTGTTGTACACACGATCAACCAAGCCAGAGCTCCCTCTACCAGGCAACTTTATGCCCTAAAGTGGCGCTTAGTCAAATTGGTGTTCTTCCCGATCTGAAAACCCGCAGAGATGCACAGTGGTGTCAGTGCTCTCGTTTCTGCAAGAGAGGGTGGAGGGGAGGCTGTAGCCGCCATATCGGCTCACCACGATGCAGTGGACGGTAAGTCCCTAGGGAAGGATGATCTGATTATCAGGTTCCTTAGAGGTGCCCGGAGGCTGAATCCTGAATCCTCCCAGGCCATGCCCGTTCCCCTCATGGGATATCTCCGTGGTCCTTTCAGGTCTTCAGAGACCCCCCTTTGAGCCAGTAGAATTAGTCAAGCTCAAAGCCCTCTCCTTGAAGACGGCCCTCCTGATCGCGCTCGATTCCATCAAGAGGGTTGGACACCTGCAAGTGTTCTCTGTCAGCGACACCTGCCTGGAGTTCGACACCTGCCCAAGGTTCATACGAAACCCATCAAGGACCAGGTAGTGAACCTGCAAGCGCTGCCTCAGGAGGAGGCAGACCCAGCCTATTCGTTGCTGCGTCCGGTGCATGCTTTGCGTGCCTATGTGGACCACACGCAGAGCTTTAGATATTCTGAGCAGCTCTTTGTCTGCTTTGGTGGACAGCAGAAAGAGAACGCTGTCTCCAAACAGAGGCTTTCCCACTGGGTTGTTGATGCCATCCCATTGGCCAATCACACCCAGGCCGTGCCCACCCCCTTACGGGTTCGTGCACACTAGACAAGAAGTGTGGCATCCTCGTGGGCACTGGCCAATGGCACCTCCCTAGCAGACATATGCAGAGCAGCGGGCTGGGCAACACCCAATACCTTAACAAGATTCTACAATCTCAGGGTTGGGTCGGTCTCATCCCATTTTCTCTCAGGTCCGAGCACGTAGAACTTGGCAACGTGGAACATCTGACCGGGTGTTCCATTTGCACCTAGCGCCCTTCCCCTCCACTGAGGTGATCACGTGCACTCTTTTCCCCAGGAGAACCACTAGAGTCATGCTCCCTAGACTTTCTTCCTCCCAAGCAACTGCCTGCCAGCACCTGCATCAGCAGTGCACGTACATGGTTCAGTGCACGTACATGGTTCAGCGCATGGTGTGATTGAATACGGACCTCTAGTGCCGCTTCACTTGACACAACGTCGAAGTGTGCGACAGACAGGGAACATCTAGGTTATTTTGTAACCTCTATTCCCTGATGGAGAAAATTAGACATTGTGTCCCCCTGGCCACGACACTGAACCGTGCCACTGCTATGGTCGAACCATACTCTCAGCTCCTCAGTGCAAAACCTGAATGGACAGATGTATGATTCCCCTAAGTTGCTAAGGACACCTGACTGGATTCACTCAGCACTTCCTGGATTCGAAATTGTGACTCCAGGTGTGGTAATCAGTGTCTTTTTTTGCTGAGCTACCTAGGCTCCCACTTCACAGGTCTTCTTAAGTGTGTCTAATATCAACATGCAGGGACACAGTTGAGAAGCACAAACATCTGAAGCACCCTAATACAGGTACTCCACCAAAATAACTCAATTGCATCTGAGACTAATAGCAAGCCATTTTAATTTGTGCTTTCTTTTTCTTTTATGACATTTTGGGGGTTTATTATCATGCAGTAACACACTGACGTAGTGATTGATGAATGTCATCTTGAAATCAGAATCTTTCTCTGACCACAAGTTGTCATTAAGATGTCACTTAATACCAGATTGTGGCAGGGCGGAGGGCAGGGCCGGGTTGTGATTATACACAACCGACGAGAGAGAGATAGTTTACGGACATGTCCGTCGTGTGTGTGTGTGTGTGTGTGTTTGTCTTTTGTTTAAGTTATTAATTAAAATATTATTTATATCGTCAAGCCGGTTCTCGCCTCCTCCTTCCCATTGAAGTATGTTACATACATGACGGACATGTTCGTAAACTATCTCTCTCTCGTCGCACCACCATCTGTCATCGGCCTTTATCCCTCTCGGAGGCTTAATTAGCCGGAGAAGGGACCGGGTGTGTATAATCACAACCCGGCCCCGCACTCCACCCTGCCACACAGGTGTAAACAGGGTCTAAGTGCAATAATGGTATTTGACCCAGAAACAGAAGTTGTCACCAGAGACTTATCTTAATACCAGGTGGAAACAGGTCTAAGTGCAACAGTGGTATTTGACCCTTAACTGCATTCAAGGGAAAAGCCTACTCGGACAGATTTACATTTATTCTTTTAGCAGACACTTTTATCCAAAGCAACTTACAAAGCAATCAAAGACATGTTAGAGTGCAACAAGAATAATAAATAAACATATAAGTATTAGTATTTTCTATGAGTGTATGGTCAAGTGCTCATGGAAAAGATGTGTCTTTAGCTATTTTTTGAAGACAGAGGGGTAATCTGCTTCACGAATGAAGTTGGGAAGGTTGTTCCACCACCGAGGTACAGTGAAGCCGATAGTCCGGGAAAGTGATTTGGTTACTCTTTGTGTTGGTAAAACAAAATGCCATTCATTAGCTGACTGCTGGCTTCTGATGGGAATGTAGCTCTGCAGGAATAATCTTAGGTAAGCTGGAGCAGATCCAGTGACTGTTCTGTATGTCAGCATCAGAGCCCTGAACTTGATACGTGCAGCAACCGACAGCCAATGTAGAGAGACAAGGAGGGACATGTAACATGCGCTCTCTTTGGTTCATCAAAGACCAGACGTGCTGCTGCATTCTGGATCATTTACAGAGGCCTAATTGCACATGCAGGAAGGCTGTCCATGAGAACATTACAGTAGTCCAGTCTAGATATGACAAGTGACTGAAAAAGGAGTTGTGTGGCATGCTCAGAGAGGAAGGGTCTTATCTTCCTAATTTTGTAGAGTGTAAATCTACATGTTCGTGCTGTCTTCGAGATGTGGTCAGTGAAATTTAGTTGGTTGTCAATGGTTACCCTTCGATTTCTGACAATTTTGGAAGGTTTTGGTGAACCAGTGGTTGTGATGTGCTCAACAGCTGGGTTGGCTGGAATAATGAGGAGCTCAGTTTTTGTCAAGATGGCTGGTGGTGATCCTTCATCCAGGCTGAGATGTCTGTCAAGAGATTTGAGCCGTCACCATGGGGACATTGGGCTGGAAAGACTAGTAGAGCTGTGTGTCACTGGCATAGCAGTGGTAAGAGAACCAATGTGCTTGAATGATGGGTCCCAGTGATGTTGTTTATAGAGAGGAAGAAGTGTTCCAAGCACCAAGCCCTGAGGTACCCCAGTAAGTAGCTGATGTGACTTGGACACCTCACTTCTCCAAGCTACCTTGAAAGACCTACCTGAGAGATAGGACTTGAACCAACCAAGCACAGTTCCAGTGATGCACAGATTAGAGAGTGTGGACAGGAGGATCTGATGGTTGACTGCGTAAACATCTGCAGATAGGTCCAGTAAAATAAGCATGGATGATCTAGATCCAGCTCTCGCCTGCCTCAGAGACTCTGTGCAGATAGCAGGGCAGTCTAGGTTGAATGTCCACTTTTGAAGCTTCACTGATTGTCATCTAGCAGCTTGTTCTGTGAGAGATCTGATTGAAAACTAATCTTTCAAGTGTTTTAATAAAATGAAAAGTGGAATAAAAGCTAACTGCCCTGGGGCTAGTATCTTTTAGATAAATATGAGATCTTATAATATTTTTCTGGCACCAAAATCACAAAATCAACAAAGATCTCAATTAGGGTGACGACATCAAAAGATATGAACACTAAATACAACTAATAAAAAAAGGAAAAACCTAGTGTAAACACCAGTATTTAATATTTATTTTGCTTTAAAAAAAAAAAAAAGATAAAAGAGAGGACAAGTAAAATTATGTGCAAGTACTTTTGTGAACTCTATTGAGTGATGACTAAAACAAACCGTCTGAATGAGTCAACCCAGTCTCAAGTCGTTATAATTTATACAATATAGCAAAATCATAAGAAATTGTACTCATACTCAAAGTTGGCTCATACAAAATTTACGTTTTGACACCACTAGTGAAATTAATGAACCAACAAATGTTATTATGATTTTCCCCAGTTAACCCCTCCTCCAAACCAAAAAAATAACCATGCTTTTAATAGGAAAATAACTTTTGAACCTTGGAAGAAAGACAACATCAGGTTTGGAATGAGACAAGTGAAGCGTATTACAGGTTATTGACATACGTCTTAAATTCTATTGCATTAATAAATTTGACATGAGAAACCAAATTTGTTCACTGACATTTCCTTTATGAAAATAAAGTGTTGTATAGGAGGCTAGCTAAAATGTTATGCCTTTATTGTATTGATTTGAAATTTTGTTTGATTGGTCTACGTAAAAGTTGTACCTTTTTGTATGAGCCAAGTCGTAATATCTAACCATTATGCCATCTCTGTTTCGAAGTGAGGACAAGGCAGACGGGAGGTGCGGATCCAACTGCGGTACTTTATTTACAAGCAATGATTATCGGACAAACACAGGAACAAAATAAAGATCCACGAGGGGAAAAAGGAACTAAAACACGAGATAACATCAAAACATACGAGAAACTAAAACACGAGAAACTAAAACACGAGATAACATCAAAACATACACGAAGGGCAGAGAAACCTTGAACGAATAAACTGACATCCGGGAACATGAACCAGGAACAAGAAGCATACGCGAACATGAACCGTCAACATACATGTGCAGTGCGAACATGAACATTCAACAACCAACAAGGGAATGGAGGAATAAACAGGGTTTAAATACACAAGGACAATGAAGACTAAACGAGACACAGGTGAGAACAATGAATAGTGCAGGCAGTGAGAGAGGCCAGGAATTGTGGGAATTGAAGTTTTACACACGGACAGTGAGACTCAGGGCGGACAACAGGGAAAACGTGACATGGAACAGGATCGGTGACGGGTGAAACGGAAAACACGGAGCAGACAACACGGAAACATGACATAAACGTGATGGGTGAAACAGAGAACGTAGGGCAGACAACACAGCAACGTGACAATCTCGTACAAATTATAACAAGTTGTCGTAAGACTATTTTGAAATGAACGCTGAATGAAAAATACAGGTACCTGTATCAACACTAAAGGGAACTTGTTTAGATCAGTTGAGCTCCAATTAAACTTATGTAAGTCTGTTAGTAAAACAAAACAAGATCTAAATTGGAATTAATTAATTGTTTTCTATATATATAAAACAAAAAATGTATGTGCTTGATGTTCTTCAATGATGGTGAAGTCTCTCTCTCTCTCTCTCTCTCTCTCTCTCTCTCTCTCTCTCTCTCTCTCTCCTCCACTGTGTCCAGCCTCATTTCCTGTGTTTGACAGGAAGCCC
Organism: Xyrauchen texanus; assembly: GCF_025860055.1. Classification (NCBI taxonomy): domain Eukaryota; kingdom Metazoa; phylum Chordata; class Actinopteri; order Cypriniformes; family Catostomidae; genus Xyrauchen; species Xyrauchen texanus. The sequence goes on from NC_068324.1 coordinate 22,484,719, forward strand.
CCTCTGTCATACTGTCACTCTCTCAGTTCAGATGATAAATGCACTGATGGTGCAGGAAGTGCCTCATCATCTCACACACACTCCAGACGCCAGTGGATGGTTAGTGGATTGCTGTTCTTTCCCGTATTATTTACATTACATGGGTCATACAATAAGGAACCAATCTGTCCTTGATAATTTGAGATAAAAGAGCTTCATGTACTATGAAAACATTATTACTTTAAGAGCTCAAAACTTCCTCTCCAGTCCAAAAAGAGTATTTATTGAAACTAAGCTGCAAAAACAGCTCACTCTTAACTCCTCAAAAATAACACTCTGCATATCCTTCTAAAAAGAATTTGAAAAGACTTTTGAAAAGAGTGGCTGAAGTTTATGTTTCAAGTTTTCATCTGATCTTAACAGTGTGAGTTCAACTCAACACTTAATGGTTTATGAATTTGTTCCAGTGAAACACTGCTTTGCAAAGAGGTTGCTATTGAAGGATGGAGCATTTCAAATCTATACTGGCCCTGACAAAACACATACAACCTGTGTCTAAGTGGAGTGGAGTGCTGTATATTTGGTGCAGAAAACCCTAAAAATGTGAAAAGAAACTTCTAAAAAGTGACATGATATTATTTACTGTGTGACCTCTTTAACTTATTCAATAAAAATCTGAACACGTATATTTCTTCATGCCGTCACGTAAAGGAGGAGTTCAGTCATCCAGTGGCCAGTCTGGCTTTAACGGTGGATGAGGTAATCAACGTGCGCCGCATACTTGTGAAGGCAGAGATGGAGAAATATATGCAGAACAAAGAACTTTATAATCACCTGAAACGGGGAAAGGTGTGAGCGTCCATATGATTCATGGATACATAATATGATCTACAGTACATCAGCCCAATGATGCAGTGTTAAAAGTCTGTTTGTGTTTCTCAGATATGCTGCTGTTGTCAAGTAAAGTTTCCACTCTTTTCGTGGCCCTCCACGTGCCTGCTTTGTAAAAGGTCTCTGTTTTTTGTCAAAAATATCATCTGAAATTTGCATTGGCTGATTCACTGTTCTGAACATAAAGTAAATGTGAGTCTTTCTCTTTTAGGTCTGTCTGCAGCTCTTGTAGTGCAAAGGTACTTTTCCATCTCATTTCCATCTCATGATGCAGCAGTTTAAACATGTTTATTATTTAAGAACTGTAATTTTATCATTGCAGATAACTGGCAAATAGTCTAAAAAGCTAAATACCCATGCCAATCTAGGCACATTCAAATGCTTTTATTGTCAAATGACTGTATACAAAAAAAGTTAAGAAGTTCCCCTATACATTTCGGTGAGGGCCTTCATCAGGAAGACTCTCTATCTGATATTTAGCTTTTTTGGACAATGGAGCACTTTAACTCTACACCCCACGTTCGTAATACTCTCTTCTTGCAGATATTTTTTAAATAATTGATAAATGTTTTAATGTTAGGTGTCAGCCATGTCATAAAGATGTTACTATTTGAAACCTTGACCATGCACATATCCTGAGGTAGTGCTCTCTACATGACAATGTGACTGCAATTTGATTCTTTTGGGGCTTCTTGGTTTAAAATTGTTTTACTATACAGTTTTTTCTCAGCTATTTCTTGCTACACACTGTTATTTTAAAATATAAAGCAATGCGCTCATCCACAACAAACTCAATGAGAAAATGTTTGTCTCTTAACCAGATGAAGGTTCCCTACAAAAAGATGGCACACATTCCAGTGTACACTGTGGGATTTCACAGCAGTGTGAAGAGTCACAAGAGTGAAGTCTACAAGTAAGTTCATGCACTACCAGTCCAAGTTTTGGACACACTTGAATTAATTTATGTTTCTCATTATCTTACCTTTGATCTAAAGACTTATGCATAAAATAGTTCTGAAGATAAATATAAATTGTGACTTAAAATGAACGTTTTAACAAAACAAAACTTCTAATATATTTATTTATTCATTTTAAATGTATTAGTATGCCCAGATATTGAAATACAAGCAGCCAACAGCTGGTGCACATTGGAACTCCTTCAATACTGTTTAAAAAGCATCCTAGGATGCAACCATATTGGTTGAGAAAACAGCAGGAGCATGTAGAACTGTACTTTAGACAAAGGGTGCTCCCACAAAGAACAGAGCATGTTATGTAGGAGTCCTGACAGTAATGAGCAATGAGCAGAGGTAATGAGCAGACTTGGTCCGTTGCCAGTCAGCCATCATCATAATCTGTTAGCCTGATTGAAGCAGGGCAGCAAATGTTCACCTACAATTACAATATGTTGACTGTGATAGATGAATGTTTGGACATATGGGACCCTGGCCTCGTCCTGAGAAGGGAAAAGCACGTGGAGGCTCATGCTTCTCCCCGCAATCCACGCACATTTTACCACGCCCCCATTGAGAGCGAGAACCTCTAATCATGACCACAAGGGGGTTACCCCATGTGACTCTACCCTCCCTAGCAACCGGGCCAATTTGGTTGATTAGGAGACCTGGCTGGATTCACTCAGCATGCCCTGGATTCGAACTCATGACTCCAGGGATAGTAGTCAACGTCAATACTCGCTGAGCTACCCAGGCCCAACATTGAATTCTTAAACAGCAAGAGAGCCCAAAACAGAGAATTTCAGACATGGGCCAAAGGCAGGGTGGATAATGATCATATTTTAAAAAAATAATGATTTAGTGAATTATGGTGCAAATAAACTATACTAAAATTATAAGTGAACCACAGACAAAATAATACAATAAAAAAAGAGTATGTCACGACCCCTTTCAACAGAATATTCAGATCAGTTTATATGTAGATTACACATAAAGTATTGTTGCCATAGGATCACAGAAAACTAAGGAGAGTCAAACAGACAAAAAAATATCTCCATTCTGTGGTTTCCAGACAGGTAAAGACTCTGCTGGTGATTCTTTGATCATTAAGTGCATTGGCAACCAGTGGAGACTGAAGATCAGGCAGACCACACTGACTGGCCAGAGAGACATTGATAAAGTTTTCATCAGAGTCAATAAGAAGTGACAGGGGTGTAGTTAAAGTCCACACAACAGAGTAGCAGACAGCAGGGTATGGAAAACAGGGGTTTTGTTAATGTGAGTAACGCTTACCAGTACTCTCCAGTCTGCTGACAAGCAATTCCTATTGCAGGACAGGACAATTGGCCCGGTTTACCACAATAGAGCTTAGACTTTGAACTGATTCTGTGATACCTCCGTTCTTTACTGATTCATTGGCTCATATGTGGGTGGAGATGGTTCAGGAATGTCCTGATCCATCCATTAGAGATGGTGAGGGTGAATAACTCAATGGCATAATCCGAGATGCATCCCCATCCCTGTCAGATAAGGAGAAGTGGTTGGGTCGCCTCTGTCCCATGAATTGAGTGATAAAATACTGTATAGGTGTTATAAAAGCAAGAGTTGGTCTCCCACACTGCTGGCCCCCTCAGCCAGTCAGCAGCATTGTGACTTAAGGAATTTTGGAGTACAAGGAGATGGTGGGCGGCTGGTGTTCAAATACCTGAAGGCAAGGTTCCTCTGTTTGATGAATGGGTGGGACAGGCTTAGGTGGGACTTTAAGATGCGCATGGGGGGGTGGGGCTTGAGCTTGTTGGAGCTGCTGAATCTTAGTGATGAAGTCTGATACATGGGCAGCAATTGACTCCAAACACCAAATGATCCCTAATAACTCTCAGGACCAGACAAGTAAGGCACAGGTATGACACTTAAACAATCTGTCAAAGAACAGAAAAAACAGTATGGATATAAATAACATACATAACAAGGAAAACATTTAACCAGAAACCAGTGGAGCTGGTTAGATATGTGATGGAATGAGGCACAGCTGAGACTGAAACAGTGCGCTTCCCATCAAGAGACAGATCTCTTCCCCATGCGTGCACTTTGGTGTGCTTGCAGATCCAGGAACAGAGTTGGTATGGAATCCCAGTGCCTATCGCTCATCGTGGCTTTGTGAAGCCGATCCACTTCAGAGAAGCTGTCACCCCTAACTAGGAGGGGAATGGGAGCGGCCGCCAGACCCCGGCCCTTTTATCTTGATCAAACCCCTCTCGTCACTTCCCAAACTACATTGAGCCCCAAAGTACCACAAGGACACTAGACTCCCCTTTTTATGTATTCCCCTTTTCAATGTTTCTGTTCACTACTATTTAAAAAAAATTCCTCTCTGAGGCCTGATGCCACAACCACTGTCTCTGTCTCTTGCTCACCCTGCCACAGTGGTGGAGAATGCGGGCAGAGGTTGAGCAGAGACTAAGCAGTTAGGAAATAGTGCAGATGTCATGCCCTCTCGCTTGTCGGTCTTTTGGAAATTCTGGAGTGTGATGGAGAATCCATGTAGGCCTCCAAATTGCCAAAAGGGTAAGTGTTACACTTAAATTGCCATTTACCCTGCAGTTGGCTGAGACTGTCTTTTTTAACTCATGCTTCTCTGTCCCGGCCCTGGTGAGAGCGGGAGCTAGATCTGGCCAGAAGAGTTATCCCTGAAATGCCCAATTGGACCACATGGAGCCAAAATAAGTATGTAGCAGTCGCTTATGAGCGACTGAGGTGGAAGTATCTCTGGCTCTGGACCCTGGTGAGAGCGGGAGCTAGATCTGGCCAGAAGAGGTATCTCTGAAATGCCCAATTGGACCACATGGAGGCAAAATAAGTATGTAGCAGTCGCTTGTGAGCGACTGAGGTGGAAGTATCTCTGGCTCTGGACCCCATTGCAGTATAGGAGTGCAAGAGGAGATATGTTCAAGACAGGTTCAATAAGCATATACCCGAGGCCTGATACCACACCTGCTGGGTGGCTTAAGCAGGAGGTGGAGAAAAAGGCAGATTTGGGAGAACACATGCCACCTGAAAATGAAAGCCATGTGCTCACACACACATACAGAACAGAAGAGAGCATCTTAGGCTGAAGTCCTGACAAAAAATAGTAATAATTAAGATTGAGTTTCAGTGTTTAAACTTCTAACCGGTTATGTGTGTCTATCTGATTGTTATAAGATTACAACATTAGACAATAGACCAAAAAAAATGGAATGTCTATATTTAACATTTGCTGTCTGTCCATGTTTCTGCAGATCTTTGCATTCTCTGTCCAGACACTCAGTAGAGGTTGAGTTTCCTCACCTATATGCTGCAGGCTGCAATCTGAGAGACGTGTGCTCAGACTGCACCAAGTTTGTGGCTGATGTCATTTCCTCTAGTCGCAGGAGTCTGGACATCATCAACAACACACCAAAACGAGATAAACGGACCTCTTCAAAATACCCACAATCTCAGAACACATCACAACCACACAACACATCAGAACCCCACAACACACCACAACCCCACAACATTTCACAGCCGCACACTTTCAATAGAATGTTCAAATGAATGTACTGATTGATTTCTGAATCCATGAGTTTACTCCACATGGGATGATTTTTGTTAGAAAATGTTACACAAACTCCACATGCCTCCAGCTAGTAAATTTCCCCTGCAAATAAAATAGTTAGAGTAAATGATGGCAATGTTTAAAGGCTTGTGGTAAAAAAAAGACAATCTTTTTGCATCTATTTCTTTATATTAACTTTAAAATTATAATAAATTATATAATAACTGAAGACTGTCCATGCTTTAGATACATCCTTATACATCAAGAAATGCTTATCTCTCATATCTAATAGCAAATGTATTTTTATCCTTAGGGACTGAAAGTATTTAGCACCTGTGTGTCATGGAATTACATCTGAGATTAGCTGATCTATGAAAGTTCAGGTCAGAATGGAGCTGAAAGTATCTTATTCCCAATAGAAAAATGAAGGGCATTTTGATGTACAGCTCAAGAAGCTAATGTTAAATTCACTGTTATTTATAAGGACTGCAAGCTTGCAATAAAACAAATATTGAAAAAACAACCATCTGTCCAATATGTGTTTGTTCCTCTTCTATAGTAGCATCACGGAATATACACACATGGGCCATATGTGTTTTATACATACGGTGAATATAGGTTATGTTATTAAAGACTATAGAGGTACAATTTTTTTCCAGTTTATTTTTCAAAAGTAAGAAATTATATTTTGAACAAAAAATGAAGCCTATTTTTATTTTTTTAAACCATTTCAATTTTTGTTACATTTTTGGAGTGAATTAAGCACCCCTGAAAAATATTTGAAAAATAAACCATGACCTATAAATAATTTAACACAAATCTCATAAAATGTGATTGTCAGTGAAATAATTTGACGTTCCACTATATTTTCAGAGTTTGGACTTGAACTTTACTACCACCTGCTGGTAGAGTTTCCAAACAGCAAATGTAGGATCTATTTCTCAGGAAATGAGCAACCTGCATTTTGCGCCACTTCATTAACAATCTCATTACTGGGCTTGGTAGGGGTCTGCATTTAAAAGAGTTTCTAAATACAGTGACAGCACCACCTCCTCACCCTGAAGTCCGTGGGGAATTAAAAAAGTCACAGCCTGGCAGTGTTAGATCCCCCGGGGCCATTTGTTCACCAGGATTCAGCCAGGACTCAGTAATGAATAAAAAGTCCAAAGTTCCTGATATAAAAAAGTCATTCAGAATAAAAGACTTGTTCGATATTAAATGTGTACTAATGAGGGCCATTGGGGACATCTGTGTCTTGCCATGAAATAAATTTACATTTGATAATCAAAACTGACCAATGATTGGCCCCAAAAAATTGGCCAAGATGGGCAACAGAAGGCAGAACATCCTCAATTAATCCATCAACACAACTCAAATTCAAAGTCCAAATGCTCCAGCCCCACTGGACGTCGACATGGACAGGGAATCAAGCAGCCTATTTAAGACTGCACGTAGCAGTCTCGGCAAAGACCATAAGTGAGTGCAGCGGTGTTAATTTCCTTTGAGGTAATCCAGTCAGACGCATGGTGTAGCGTAGATTTCAAACAAACTATAAAGTCAATAGTCCATAACATTGTCCATAAAAGAGAAGCATAAAACTTGATTTCCTGAGATTGCTCATACAAAAAGCCACTAAAACAAAAGCATCTAAAAACATTGAAAAGAACCCAGAGAGCAGCGGCAGAAAAAACACACCAGCGTTCACTCTACCTGAAGTAACTGCAGTGTGTGGACAACTCCAAGATTGCAGATTGGCTGTCCCAAGCTCCAAACTATATTGCCAACAGGGAAAATTTATGAATGAGATACTTTAAACCTCTATTAAAATTGAGCCTATATATATGTGTGCTTATACATCAGTATCAGACCTATTCTGGCTAAGGACCGTGTGAGTCAGCGAAGGCTCGGTAACATCCAGTCTGTAAAATCTCACAAATGTGTGAGGTGACGTCCAGCTCGCCGCAGCACAAATGTCCTGGACTCTGATAGAGTATAGATCGGATAGATCCCACAGCGGAATCAGCGGTTTTGAGACTGGATGTAACCTCTGCACCAGAGTGCGAATTACCCCACCATAATTGGGGGGTACTGCTCCTTCACTTCTTCTATGACCATCATGGTCCACTACCATATCAATCCCCACCGTGATCGCCAAGTGCAACATGTGTTGTGCAACACACATACAAGGTCTAAACATGCGACAAACTGATAATCAGTAGGCTACAGAATATCTCATTGTTATTATATATCCAAAAGAGAACTGTTTTGATCAACTCCCAAAAGTTAGAAGTTAAGTGCACTGAAATACCATTCTAATTACTAGTAAAAGTAATACCTTTACAAGAAGCCTATTGCCTATTTCATGAAATATTGATTTGGTTTATTTTTAGATTTCATAAGACCTGGAGGTAAGACTCAACCCTCTCATATACTGTGTAAACAGAAACCAATTTTCCATTATAGTCTATGGTAGTCAGTGTCAAATCAACACAATTACTTGAAGATATGTGAAACCTGAGCAATCTTTAATGTGATTAAGGAGCATACTATGAAAAACCATACTACCACAGAAGAACTACATAGCGGTAACACACAAGAATTAAATTTGAAACGATAATACTAACCGTCAGTACATTTTATAGTGGTTTATAGTGAAACCGGTAATCGTCCCATCCCTACAGGTAAGTAGCCGGTAATTCAATGTATGAAGACGTGACATGAGCTATGAAAGAACAAAACACGTTAATAAATGAAGGTTGTAAAATAGGGCTGTCAAAATTGCTCAAAAATGACATTCGAATATTCCTCTAAAAAACACATATATTCGAACTATTCGAATATCTGGTTGCGCATTTGGTCAATGACGCGCATTACGTCAATAACAGGACAAATTAATACAAAGAGACATAACTATTTGTATAGGTAGTTTATTTAAGTTTAAACATATTTGACAACGTATTACCTACACAAAAACAAGTAAATCAACTAATGGCCAAGACCTCACTCTCGCTCGCACGCGCAGGCACTCTTTCTCTCTCTCTCGCCCTCACGCTCTCTGCGCATAACGGTTTAAAAGAACAACAACAATAAACAAATGTTGAGTGCTGATCAAGAGTTTTGTGCAAGCAATATAAGGTCGCGACTCTTGTCCCAAATATAGCAAGCTTCATTCAGTGATTAAAACAAATTATTAACATTAATTGAAGTTTTACAGTATATAGAACCGACATTGAACGCTCCGAGCGAGCTGTGCTGTGGTAAACATGGAACTTTTCCTTGACATGAAACGGTAAATAATCAAACCAGTGGAAGCCTGCAGTGCATGAAACTGCTGTATCTAACCTACCTTATTCATGCAACATCTATTCAGTCAGTACAGTAGCCTTACATTTTAGTCATGTTTCTGTTTAACGTTAAATAAAATGAGGCACACAATTCCGAGAAATGTGACAACAAAGACCCCTCAGGCAGCACGCCCACTCGCAAAGCAGACAGCCGCACATCTGCTACCGCGGGCGCGTTTTTTTTCCACATTCGAATATTAATTTTCACCTTCGAATTTCTGTTTTTTTAAAACTATTCGAATATATATTCGAATTTAGAATATTCGTTGACAGCCCTATTGTAAAATCAACAAGCTAGATGTCAGCTAGCAACTTACATTTATCCATGCACGTCAGCAGCAAACCGTTCTCTATCTCCATTGCTTCTAGCCGCCACGGTGGTTAAAAATGGTACAGTCCACAATAGGGGTGTCTGAAATCGCTTTACATTAAAATGTTCCTACAGTGAAAATAGGAGTTGACTTGTATTGTAACCGTAAATATATTTTTTCACAATATCAGAAAAATTATCTGACCCCCCCAAAACTGAAATTTCTGTCCCTTTGGGGGGTACTGGATCTTCATTGGGGGGTATAGTACCCCCCAGTACCCCCTGTAATTCGAACTATGCTCTGCACACCATTCATGGACTTACACACCAGAGGGTGTTGACAGCTGTTCCAGAGTCAAACCAAACATAACATGCCGATATTGCTGCAAGATATACCTTAACCGTAGAGAATGCTCTACTCTCAAGCAAAAGGTGTTGCAGAAAGCGCAACATGAAGATGTCTGGATGGGAAGACAAGGATGAGAGGCATTGGAGGGGATTCAGTGAACAGCTGCAGGGGGTGGCAGGGAGACGTCCCTGGCTGTGTATCGTTTGCAAGGCTGCATCCTCCGGAGGTCGCATTTGTCGCCTGCATACGTTATCAAGGCTGTCTCGTTACACAAAAGTGAGTAGAACACTTCGAATACAGCCTTTGAAAGCACCCTTCTTTCGGAGGATGCATAAGGCGTATCCTTTGTGGGCACTCACAACCCACAATTCTTTGCTTAAACGGAGATGTCTAAAAATAATGACGCCAATTTGCCCGTAAATATGATGTACAGAAGGAATGTTAATTCCCAAGTACCTCAGTAGATGGGTGCAGAATGTATGTATAATTGTATTCATATATTATTAAAATAAAGTATTAGACTAAAAGTACAACTGTAAAATCTATTTCCTTTTCTCTTTACATCCATTATAACTCTCCTAAAATGTACCTCGTACATTTCCTTCTAAAGGGACTTTGTTCTCTTCTCTTCTTGTTTAAAGGAGGATACTCGGTATACTGAAGCCTTCAAAGGATGCATCCTACCTAGCACACAGCCCCTGATTAATAGGGCGAAACATTAAGACAAGTGGTTCCCGGCTGATGACCCCGCAGCTGGGCTGAAGGCCCTATTAGAGATGCGGCAGGCAATAATGCCCGGCAGGTTATTACAGCTACCTGTGCATCTGTTTATAGGACAAGTATAGGCTTTATTTATTATTATGACCCATCTAGAGTATAAGTAACACTTTTTAGAGAATGAGAACAGTAAACATATTTGTGAATCAACATTATTTAGAGTCAGTAAATCTGTGTTACATTGATCTAAGCAAACATTTAACAGAGATAACACTGATAAAGAGATTATTATATCTTTAATTCAAACTGATTATATGATAATGATAATAAAAGATAGTGACCATCATTTGGTTTCATAAGTAGGGTTATCCCTACTACACACTACACAACTTTCAAAGACATCGGATTGTGGTACCGTTCATATTACACAACTGTCTGTCTTGTCGTGGAAGTTATAGTGTTTTCAAAATACATGAGGAATCGCTGACAGGGGTGAACACATTACAAAATATTTCACTATTGACGAATCCCGACAACTCTGCCTGGACTCCAAATTACGTTTCATAACAGAGTACACGTGAGAAGTGATACAAGATACGAAAAAAATGCATGATCATATGTTATGCATTTCAGAATATGATGTGTATGTTTTTAATCCTATATTTTATTGGCTACAATATGAAAAAGTACCTCCTACTGAAAAATCTACCTATTTGCTTAACTGACTGTCCAAGAGAATTGGCAATTTCTCTCCAACTCTTCTCTTTCTCCACCTGGTTGTGCTACAGTTCAGAGAAAACATCAACTCCTGCCAATGTTCCGTGAATCTTTCCTCCATTTCTTCGGTCCAATGAGAATAATGTTTTGTACGTTGCATGAACATCAGGACTCCACCCACTGAAACTTCCCGTGCCCCGTATTCAGTCAAAACACATTTCATATTGCACAATTTGGGATCGCTGACAGGTCCAGACTTTTAACATTCTAGATATCTCACTGACATCGGGGACACGTCTGTGCTTCTCTCAGATCGTGTCTTCGATAATTCATACATTGCGAGCTCCGATATGATTTCAGGCTTTTGTCCGTGATCTCCACAAAACTGTCAGCGAGTGAAAATCGGGCCAAAAATGATGTAGTGTAAATTGGACATTAAGTGTCTCCAGGGCTGGACTGGGAAGAGAAATCGGCCCGGGATTTGACATGGCAAATGGCCAAAAATGGCCAGTGAGATCCAAATGTTGTTGAGAGGCGCCGTTTCTGCATATCGCTGCGCCGTTTTGTGGTCTGTTCTGCATAATGCGGTGGCTTATTTTTGCTTATCGTGGCCCATTCAGCATGTTTTGCGGACGCACCACTGGTCCGCTCGGTTCTCCCGCTGGCCAGTCCACCCATGATCGGCCCCAAAGTGCGTTGACCCGCCGGGAAAATGCCCTTATGCCAGCCCTGCGTGTCTCTATCCTTTGGCTTAAGTGTGGGGAGAAAAGACACTAATAAATTATGAGGCAGTCAATTCAAAATTTAATCTAATGTAAAGAAAAAATTTAATGTGTAAAATCTAAATGTAATGGCAAGTTTTTCGATCTACCTCTACTTATAAAACAGCTACAGTGCTAAAATCTGAATGGATGATCCGCATTTGAAGACTTCAAAATCTGATATTATCATAGTCTTCATTTTTATGGTTATGCTACCACACATTATTTAGGCTACTTATGAATAATCTTATTGAACATTGGTGTCTCTTTTGACATGCTGTTGACGCCATATTATCAAAGCAATGAGCCCGAGAAAATAAGCCCCCGGCCCTTAATCACTACTATAACGAGGGTCGATAGGCTTTCAGCCTTTTCCATTGGCTTTAGAAAAGGAGGGTGACTTTTAGTAAATACCCGCCTCTCTCATTAATAATTGGATAATAACAATCAGCTACAAACCTTATAGTTATCACCACCATTACGTTCTTGATGTGCTCACATGTTCACAAAGGAAACATATGAGAGTAGGCCAATTTTATTTTAATAAATAAAAAAAAAAATATATATATATATATATCCATCCATCCATCCATCGTCAACCGCTTATCCTGTGAACAGGGTCGCGGATATATATATATATATATATATATATATATATATATATATATACACACGTTTTCTTACTTTGGGGAAAAAACATAAGTGGGTGTGACTGTGTAAAGTGAGTTTATTGCAAGGTGTCTTTTTCCATTGGCATCCCATCAACCTTTTTCACACTCCAGATGTTGGAATGCGGAAGTAAACGATTGCAGGGTAAATTTCAACAGTAGTGAATGGGAATATTTTTAGTGGTAAATATTTTTTTGACTTATCTATTTGCTCCAAGATATAAAGGAAAAGTTAAGTAATACATTTGAATTTACTTCCAGAAAATAAAAAGTAGAAACAGTTCGATAACGATGCCAAATTCACTGTCACTCTCTCAGCAGCCCCTTGCAGCCATGGTAATAAATATTTTTAAAACTAATTCCAGGGTAGTATAACACAAAGTTATAAACTTGCACTCCATATTTAAAAATATAATATAATATAAAAAAACGTGTCATCACTGTCTGTGAAAATTGTCTATTGTGGGAGAAATGTGTTTCCCCCCACCTCTCTCGTGAATATTAATGTAGATACTCAACATCTTCATGAATAATGAATTAGATACAAAACTTGTATCTCCGCCGTCCGACGTAAAGATGTTTTTATATTTTTTTGTTTCTCTTTGACATGTTCACGTATTCACGTAGCGGCAGTAGAAAGAGGATGATGTTTTTCTTTAATTTAATGTAATAAATAAGCTCTGCTGCTCTTCCTTCCTCTGGGGAAAAGTGCGTGTAAGTGGGTGTGTCGAGTGAGTTTAAACTTTATGATGAGTTAAAGTTTGATAATGGCCGTGTGGACCCGCGCGGAGAAACAGGGTCACCTGGACCTGCTGTTGAGCGACCGCTGGGTTCGGGTCTCCGCCGAACTCACCCGGGACACTCTCACACTAACGGTTGAGAGCGAAACGAGCGGGCCCGCGGTCTATCCGGAGCACAACTCACACTTGAGAAACGGCCTTTCCAATGGCAATGAACAGAACCGAGAGCCTTATCAGAGCCCGAGTCGGGTCAACGGGACCGGCTCAGACTCGGAATCCAGCGTTTACTGTGACCCGGTGGGACCGGAGGGCGTGCGGAGGGTTCGGATAGTCAAACAGGAGTCCGGTGGGCTTGGGATCAGTATTAAAGGCGGACGGGAGAACCGCATGCCCATCCTCATCTCGAAGATCTTCCCCGGTTTAGCAGCCGATCAGAGTCGAGCTCTGCGCGTCGGCGACGCGATCCTGTCCGTCAACGGCAGTGACCTCCGCGACGCCACGCACGACGCGGCGGTGCAGGCGCTGAAGAAGGCCGGGAAGGAGGTGACGCTGGAGGGTAAGACTTTTACTCGATCCGCGGGGATTCACTCAGGCCCGCTGTGAACTTGTGCGACTTCATTCTTATTTATTCAGAGTGAACGATTCTCAATGTTTTTAATTATTAATCATGACACAAAGATTATCAAGTTTGCATGTCGAGCATAATAAATCTAGAAGTTTTAAAATGTAGCTTAAGAGTCTGTTTTCATGCAGTAAACATGTCTTCATTTGGCATTTACACTACTGATTTTATGCTCGAATTTACGACGGTAGTGAATTATATTAACATAAACAATGCACACGACGAAGTTTAAAGTAGTTTTAATTGCAGCTGACTACAAACTCAAATAGGCTCGATGTTTTTGGTTCCAGTGTTAGTTTCAGAGAAATCTACTTGTCTCTCAAAAGTAGGTTGTCACAGTTCAAGTGCTTTTGAGTGTGCTTTTTGTCTTCTTTTTTTTCTTGTCTTCTTTTTCTTTCTCCAAGTGGTCAGTGAAAGGAGGCGCTTAACCTTCAGAAAAACCTTAAAGGGATGGTTAACCCAAAAACGAATATTTTCTCTTAAAGGCCTTTCTCACTGTCGGTACTAAAACTTAAATTAGGTACTTCTCCCAAGGTCTATTGCTTTTCGTCGCTTTCACACCTAAGGTGACATTTTTAGCTCCTACTCAGGGGTAGATACTTTTAAGGCATATATGGACTGTGGGACATGCTGCAGCCAAAACCACCATTGTTTCACAAGTGTGAGTGACTTCATCGGGAGAGTTTTCATTGCATCTGTACTGTGTGACTATAACGAAAATAAAGTGATTTCTGGATTACTACGTCGAATTGTTCTTGGGATGACAGATATAAACTAGATAGGTACATTTCCTGAAGAAAATGTGAGTGGTGCTTGCCGTGGCAAAACTCGTGAAACAGCATGTTGTAACTTGAAAAGAACAAAAATTATGGTCATAAATAAATCAACCCAGAAGTCTGTACGATTTTCTGGTGCAGAAATATGTGATTTGTTACTCGGTTGCTAGGGTAAGCCCATGTGGTTGCTATGCAGTTACCAAGGTAATACAATAAATGGCTCCTTTCCATCCTGAGTGAAATAAGTCAACCCGAAGTCTGTAGTGTTTTCTGGTGCAGAGATATGTGATTTGTTGCTCGGTTGCTAGGGTAACCCCATCTGGTTGCTAGGCAGTTACCATAGTGATACTTATCAAGTGTCCTTGCCATCCTGATTGAAATAAATCAACCCAGAAGTCTGTACGCTTTTCTGATGCAGAGATATGTGATTTGTTATTCGGTTGCTAGGGTAACCCCATGTGGTTGTTAGGCAGTTACCATAGTGATACTAATCAAGTGTCCTTGCCATCCTGATTGAAATAAACCAACCCAGAAGTCTCTACGCTTTTCTGATGCAGAGATATGTGATTTGTTACTTGGTTGCTAGGGTAACCCCATATGGTTGCTAGGCAGTTACCATAGTGATACTAATGAAGTCTCCTTGCCATCCTGAGTAAAATAAGTCAACCCGGAAGTCTCTACTGTTTTCTAGTGCAGAGATATGTGATTTGTTACTCGGTTGCTAGGGTAACCCCATGTGGTTGCTAGGCAGTTACCATAGTGATACTAATCAAGTCTCCTTGCCATCCTGATTGAAATAAATCAACCCAGAAGTCTCTCTGATTTTCTGGTGCAGAGATATAGTTACTGCTAAACGGTTGCTAGGGTACTCTGTGTAGTTGCTAGGGAGTGGCTTGGCAGCTGCCAATCATGAATCTCCAAAGGCTGCTTGTCAGTATGAATGATATAAACCAACTCCCATGCCTCTGTGACATTCAGAATGGAAGATATCCCTCTATGGATTTTTGTTGTTAAGGTGCTCGACAATGGTTGCTAGGGAGGGGCTAGGAAGTGTTGATTTGATGCATGATTGGCTGTTTGCTGTCCCGAGTCAAACGAGACCACCCTTGTGTTTCTATGACACTTCTATCCGGAGATATCCCTTTGATCTGTTTCAATAGAAGTCTATGGGACTTGTTGCTAAGGTGCTCTTAATGGTTGCTAGGGCGTGGCTTGATAGCTTCACAATGATCCTGAGAGACTGATTGGTCGTCTGAGTAAAATGAGCCCACCCCCTCGTTTCTATGACACTGTGATCCAGAGCTATGTTCAATACAAATCCCTATGCCTTTTCATTTCATGGGCCGTCCTACACCATTATAAGTCATTTGGGGCATTTTTGGGCAGCTCCTGCCCCCCAGGGGTGCAACTTGTACCCCATATTGAGGTATGCTCTTACAGAGCCTGCCAGCCTCTTCAAATGTGGCAAATCACACGTTTCTGCGAAATCCTCGCTCGAGCTGTGACGCGTCAAAGTTTGTCGCAATGTTAAGTCTATGGGATTTTTCGGCCGCTTTTTGCCCCTGGGGCAAATACCGCACTCGATACGCTTATAAAAGTCATAGCACACGTGTCGTCAATAGGTCGTTCGATTTGACACCTCATTCGTGGGTCTACGCCAAACGGTGCGGGACGAGTTAGGTGCCAAGTTTTGTTAAGAGATATAAAAATAAAAATAAAAAGTATAATAAGTATGTGAGATTACAATAGTGATGCTTTGCAAGCACCACTAATAAGTATGTGAGATTACAATAGTGATGCTTTGCAAGCACCACTAATAATCATATGTTTATCGGGAGTGGGTAATTTAACTTTATTATATACTACTAGTGTTGTCAAAAGTACCGGTACTATACTACCAAGTCGATACTTAAATAAAAAGGACGTAATGATGCCAGTGTATCTGCAGTACTGGTAGTACTGAGGACACCTGTCCTAACCGGTACCAGCGTGCAGTATGATTGACACACGATAGCTTTAAAATGCTCACAGGCTTATTTTGAAGGCATGCTCCATTACACTGAAATGGACAATTAATCGAATTATAATCATGACATGTTCTAGTGTGATTTATTAAACCGCTAAAGGCTGCAATCTTGCTGTGGAAGAGCTGCATACTTTAAATAAATCCGACCGCACAAACACTAGAAACTCCACAGACAGTAAGAATCATTCACGTTGTATGATTTGACAGAGCAGAACACTTATCCATCGTGAACCACGCAGCACATGTAAAGTATATATTTATATAAATCACAGCATTTGTGCTTTAATCTTAACTCAACTTAATGTATATAGCATTTAAAACAGTTGACCAAAGTGCGTCACAGTAATACAATTTAAAACATAAAATTTTTTCATAATTTCCGCATACACTAACACCAGTAATCTAAATACCTAAAATACAAACACTCCAAAATTGTGTCCTACATTTCATTTGTCAGACTCACAGACTGAGTGTAAAGATATGAGATTTCAGACGTGACATACAAATCTTCAATGATCACACTGAACCATGAAGCGACCTGTTAAATCAGGAAAAGTGTAGCATCTAGTAAAAAACACTCTTCATTAGTGCTGGTATCGTTAACATTTTTTCGATACCGATACCTTGACTTCGATACCCATTACTAAACGATACTTTTTTCGATACTTTGGTCGAAAAAAGAAAAAAACAAACTCTGTAGGAAAAAGACGAACACCAGTATTACCGCTGGTTGGACGCTAAGTGGTACTATGGGATAATTTTCATTAAGCAGGGTTATGGTTAAGCTTGCACAATAAAACAAGACACCTTGATTTCAAACTTTGAACTTTATTTTTTATTTATTTTAACTAAAAGTACAAATGAAACTGGAAAAATAAGTGCATTTAAAATGTGTGTTCAACGTTTTGGAAGATGGCTTTTCAACATTTGTGAACATCTCTATTGCAAAGAAGCTTCATTCGTGCATTCTCTACCCAACGGGTATTTTGTTATCCAGGAAAATATATCATGTGTGTGAATACATTTATTTTGTTCCCTCCTTCACAATATACATTGGAAACGTCTCGGGTTACTTAACCCTCTTGGGTCTGAGGGTGTTTTGGGCCCTGGAGAAATTTTGACATGCCTTGACAGTTGTGCTTTTTTCAGTTGCTTTAAAACACATTAATGGCTAAAGTCTGATAACACTGTGTATTCAGCACAAACTGGGCTACAATAATATATGAGCAACGTGTGTACATGCTTGTATTTTTGAGAAAATAACGTTTATGCATGGTTTTTGAAAAAAACAAAATTTTTATGTCATTGAAATAAGGCCATATAACACATACTAAACATTTGTCCACAAGCCTTTTTGAGAACTGGATCTTGTAGCCTGGAGTTTTTGCTACAAAATGACGTGAAAACCATCCTCATTCATACAAAACAATATAGTAATTGAAATTTTGTAAGACACTTTTGGTGTTAGAAAGGTCATAAGCGAGGAGGCGTGAACTATCATGTATATGGATGTATTTTACACCTGAGGAGACAAAAGACCCCTCCCATGGGCTAATCAGTGAGGAATGTGACAGAAAGAGAATGAATGTGAGGAGACTTAATTATCAAAATCAAGTTTTAAGTTAAAATAATTAATCTGACTACATTTTCTTTATGTAAAGCCTTTACTTAATTTTAGACCTACACTACCGTTTAAAAGAAGTCTCTTCTGCTCACCAAGGCTGCATTTATTTGATCCAAAATACAGTAAAAACAGTGATATTTTGAACTATTTTTACAATTTAAAAGAACAGTTTTGTATTTGAATATATTGTAAAATGCAATTTGTGATCAGAGCTGAATTTTCAGCATCATTACTGCAGTCTTCAGTGTCACATGATCCTTCAGAAATCATTATAATATGCTTATTTTCTAATATGGGCATATTTAAAGTAGGGATGCACCGAAATGAAAATTCTGGGCCGAAACCGAAACCGAAAATCCAGGATGCACTTGGCCGAAAACCGAAACCGAAACTTTTACCTATTTAAAAAAAAAAAATTAATCAATAAAAATTAATTAATCTGAATTGAAAAACTACAAACCAATGAAATAATCACACTTTTATTGAAAGTAACACCAAAATTGGACAAAAAATATATTAAAACTATATTAAATATTATTCTTTCAGTTCTGTAAAAATCAAATTTTACAGATTTTATTAACAATTATCCAAATAATGTAAAGTTTTAGAAAACTATTATATGCAAAACAACAGTCAAGTAATGAACTTAGCTAGCATCTTTCAAAAAGTTTAAATATGCAACAGTAATTTTAATTAAAACAAAAAGGCAGAACACAGAATGGCAGAGGGTTTCTATTCCACTGATCTATAACTATAATATATAATTATATATATAGATCAGTGCTCTATTCTGTTTATGTAAACGTATGTACACTTTAAGTGAACATTATTGTGCAAAACAGCAGTAATTGAACTAAATCCAAAGGCAACTGTAAACGACAGATGTATCCTCAAGTGAAGAACAAGTGTAATGTAATTGCTTTACACATCATATTGGACCGCTTTCTAGTTAAGTACAAGTGACAGGTTTCTCTTCAAGAACAAAAGTTGCTAAACTTTCTGACAGTTTCTCCTGTCAGAAAGCTCATCAAGAACATGAGATGCTGCACTGAACAGTTTCTCACTCTCTGTGCTTGGGCAGATAAATACCTGTGCGCAATCCGCGCAAGCAAAGGAAAGCGGTCTTTGTTTATGCGCCCGTAGTCAAGGAGATTGTCGCTTCTGGCGTAGTTCAGCTATACGTCTCAAGTTGTGGTGTAGCTGCGCTAGTTGTGGCATTTTCCTGTAGAATCTCTTGCTGTACTCTGTTTATATATATCTTGAAAGTTCTGCTGAATAAACACTGCAGATCGCAAATTTGATGTCCTTATCAGAAACTTTGAAGAATTTCCACACCGCTGACATGATCGCCTTTGTTTGGTAGCGCTGTGATAAGGGCTAGATCGATCCAGATTGAAATCTGAGCACTGAGGGGCGGGGCGAGGAGGTATATATTTTCGGCTCATCTTTTCGGCCTTTTTTCTCTTTCGGCCGAAAACCGAAAGTGCCATTTTCGGCCGAAAATTTTCGGCGGCCGAAATTTCGGTGCATCCCTAATTTAAAGTGCATTTTACTCGTTTAACCTGAACACATAGTTGCAAGCACAAGCTTTGTTGACGATAATGAGGCAGCATAAACACTAGATAAAATATAATATGTTGACGCAAAATATGCGCGCCGATTCGTCGGACCCAAAACAAAGATGGCGGCGCCGGCGAGTAGTAGTAACACGAGTGGCTCCTCAGACTATCAGAAGTGCAAGGCGGCATGCACTCATTGCTCTAAAGTATGGGAATTCTTTAATTTAAAAGGAAATTCCGTGATATGTCATCTTTGCAAAATGGAGATGGCCTTCCATTCTAGCACCACGGCAATGCACCAGCAGCTGCAGATGACAGAGCACCGTAAGTTTTTTTTCAACTCCCCACTTTGCACTCGATGTTGGAGTAGGCTATAATACGTTGTCGACACCTAAAGTTTTCGCTTATAGCTATTAATAATGCGCTTATAGCTATGAATGTCGTGAAAAATGCATAGAGGACACTGACAACGCGCTGACAGACAGGACCAAGCAGGTAACATTTAATAAAGTCTCAACTTTCAGATTTGGTCATTCAAAGAAAATTAAACCATAAATAGGCCTACTATTTTGTGGCTCCCAGATAGCAAAGAGTCGGCGGGCCGCTGGCGGTGCTCCGGAGGCAGTAGAAGCGGCAGAATGGCGACATCGCAAACACGTTTGACGGCGCACCGCCGGCGGCAGCCGCTTAAGCGGCAGCCGCCTTCCTACCGCTCGTTCAGCGGCCGCCCGCTGGCCATCCGCCATTCCGCCACGTTATATCGGGCGGACCTTCCGCTGGGCGTCGGAGGCAAACGCTTATTTATCGAAGCTGTATTATATAGCCTATATATATATATATATATATATATATATATATATTTATTTATTTATTTTTATATTTATAGCATGCATTTTATCAAGAATAATGATTGATCAAACCAGACAAATTTCCATTTGGCATTTTAATTCCACATTTCAAAGTACAGTAACTGTCATTGAAACAAGATGTCAGATCACTGAAATATAAATAACAGAAAAATACAAACATTATATATACCCACACACACACTAAAACACATGCAGGTTTCCAATTCAATTTTGGTTAAAAAAAAACAAAAAAGACCACTATTGTAACACTTACAATAATTGTTAATAATATAAAGAGGTCAGCTCTGGGATGAAAAGAATTACCAGTAAACATAAGCAATGAGGATATTTGGTACCAAATAAAGTGCAGGATACCAAATAAATTGAGGTATAACATCATATTTACAAGTCATTTCTAAGAATAGGATAAGTGGTAATAATTTAGAGTAAAGCTCTGGAGTAGAATATACCATTATAACTGCAATGCTGACCTGTGGCACAAGGATTTACAAGCTATATTTAACAATAGAATAACAGTTAAGCATTGTGACGGAATGAAAGTAGAATTTTTGGTACTAGTTAATGTGCAATATCAAGTATCAGAGGTATGAAATAGGATTTACAAACTATAATAGAATCGTTAAGCACTGACGGAATGAAATAAGCCAATACTAAAGTCACGGTAAGTAGAATATTTTATACCAGATAATGTGCAGATATCAAGTATTAGATGTATAATCTAGGATTTACAAGCTATATTTAAAAACAGAATAGTTAAGCACTGTAACAATGAAATAAGCAGCAAATTGTATATTAAATAATTGGGATCTTTGGTATCAAAGAATGTGCAGGATAACAGGTATAAAAGGACAAACCATCCCATATTCATCCAAGGAGTTGCCCTCAAAGCAGGGTCACGAGAGAAAAAAAAAAAGAGCAATTTCCACAGTGAACAGTGTGGATTGGGTGAGTGTAGTCTGACACTTTTAGCAGGCTTTTTTAGGGGTCTTGATGTTACTGACTGCAGGATAAAGAAAGGATTCCAGTTGTCAGTGATGCTGGGGTGTCAGTAGTCAGCCTAGGTTTAAGGGGTCGGCTGTGGGTCCCTCTAAGCTGTGCGGCGCCTTTTTCAACCTTCACGTTCAGATGCTCCTTTCAGGTAACGCGTAACGTTAACCTGGATCGCTTCATCAGTGGCATCCTGGGTTGCCGGGTTCTTCCAGGTGGCTCCTGTAGAAAATAAAGATCTGTCATTCAATTTGAATGGCATAAGGTCATACACATCTACTTAAATATAAAAAAAAAATATCCAACTTACTTCGAACAATGGTCTTCAGGAACATGTCTCTAAAACATGCTTTATCCCCTACACCAGTCCAGGTTGTATTGATGGAAAGGTGATTAGAGAAGATACTCTGAAGCATTTAGGTCCCTCCCACATTTGATTGCCAAAAACCGAAGCTGAAAATACAAAAGAAAACGTGTTACAAATTACATTTCTCTGAAGCTTCTCATAAATTTAAAATGTGACAGGCTGTGGATTCAGACTGTAGAATATGCAGTGTACAATCTTAATTTTACTTTTTAGATTACCCTATGGCGTTATAAACGAAATCGGCACACTTACAAATCATTGCTGGAGCTCTTTATCCTGCCTCAAACTGTTGTCAAGCAACGCCAAATCTTCCTGGGTGTCTAGGGGGAGTAACAGATCCCCTGGCAGGGATAACTCTCCAACAGACACATTGGCACTGAAATGTCGCAGCATAGCGTCCAGTTTATTGTCCATGCTACGCACAACATCACCAAACTCTCCAAGACGTCGCAGCATTGGGGTCTGATCTGCACCTACAGGGGTTCCCAGAATAAAATAATAAAGTAGTCAGTCCTGGTCCTTCAACTACTAAACTATGACATTTATATCTAGGTCTACTACATGTACAGGTGGCCCCAGTGGGAATTAAACCAACAACCACAGGTGTTGTTTGCAAGTTGTACCTGCTTGCCCAGTGCGAGCAAATGTCTTCAACATTGTCCCAACTTGAAGTGAGCCGCTGTCACCTGGGAAGTAACAATATATTGATTAGCAATACACTAAATATAATAGTAATATAATATAACCACAATTATCATACCAGTAACTTTCCCTGTAATTTCTATCCACAGTATGTTATGCATGGCATAAAAGTTCATAATGAAGAACCCTTATGATAACATCAATTTCATTTTTTTTTCTTTTAAGCAGAATATTTGTTTGTAAAAGGGGAGGATAAAAAGAAAATAATGAAATATTGGTATACAGATTTTGGTTGATATATCATACTGTACAGTGAATTTTGTTATTGTTATATCCCTACTCACCTGAAGGACGGATAGATCAGGCAAATATCCAGTCAGGCCTTTGTAGAGAGTGTGCGCCTTTGAATAACATAAAACTTTCAATAACTGTTTTCATTTGATTTGAGTTACATTAAACATGAATAACCTTACGAGTCCCCAGGAACATCGGGCTATTAAAGTAACAAGCCTATAACTGCGGTCTTATCATTTATAGCTTCACCATACTCTGCTTTTCTCATAGACCTGTAGCACAATGCCCTAACAGTGACTTCACCTGTGCCCTGATCTTTATTAGAAACTGAGAGGAGAGCAAGTTAATACAATTGATATTACAATTATCACAAAAATTAACAAACAGTCTGCTTTAAAACTAAGACAAAACAAGCTTCTATACTAACGTTACATAAAAAATGAACACGTGGCAAACTAGCTTAGCCGCTATCTGCCGGCACACCACATTAGATTAAAATACTTACCCTTTTAGTTGTGCAGATAACTCGATATGTAGAGTTTAAAGCGCTTGTCCCTCTTGCTTGTCGGAGCAGGGGACCAGGCATCAAAAATGCGATGAACATCGCTGACGCAAATTTTTGGAATATCCTGGAGACATCGAAAACATTTTGTGCGACGCGCAAGTAAACCGTAAAAAGATATGCCGACTTCTGGCGACAGCGGAAGTTCGTCACTACGCTTGTGCACGTAGGCTATTCAGTACTCCCACAGTCTTTGTAATGTGTTTTAGCAATACATTTAACATTTATAATGTGTTTAGATTTTTTTTATTGCCTTTACAGGGACTTTAACACTTTCTTAAACATTTGTACAGGTCATAATTGCAAATGAATCCCTTACCTGAAAAAGGTAAAATAACACAAAAAAAAAATAGAGGTTGGAAAAAATGTAAAGACAAACGAAATTTCTGCGCAACTGTGAAACCAGAGGATAATTTAGCTTTTTCATTGAGTTTATCCTTCACGTCAAAACGGGGATTTTCATGTTTATGATAGATATCACCATGGTTGCAAATTAATAAAAAAAATTTAAAGTATACCCGAGATTTTGGCCATGTTGCAGATGTCTTTCACTGTTCACTGATACAGGCATCGGTGAAAAGTCTAACTTCATCAATTTATTCTGCTAATTTGTTCATAACATGAATTAAATATCTATTTTAAAACCTAATCAGAAAGATATTTATTGCCATGTAAGTTTTACAAAAGGAATTCTTTTTTGTTTATTGGTGCATGTCTCAAATGTGCATCAATCAAAGAAATGTAAACAATTTTCACCTAAGTGCATAAAATAATTCAATATATTTTACACATATTACTGTATAATCGCTTCAGAGTTTCAAAGTAATTTAAATGTAATTTCCTAAACCTTACCTTATCATGGAATCAAGAGTCAAGACTCTGTTATAAACCCTAATGGCTTTGGAGCAAAAAATAATAATAGTCAACATGGCTGGTCGATTTTGAGAGTCTAAGCTGTCCTTGTATTTCAAAGCGGCTTGCCGCCAGCCGGCCGCGGTCGATTGGCACGAGGCAACCGCCAGAGAAAATGAAGCGGGCGGCCCGCCAGCGTTTCGCGGCGGCATCTCGCAAGAAATGGGAGTGACGAATTCGGCGGCAAACGTTTCATCCCCGCCAGTGGCACGCACCTATAGCCGACAGCTTAGGGTCGGAGGCAAAAAGAAGCCGTGCGGACATTTTTTGCTATCTGGGTTAATGTGTCGTGACAGATTGCCTCAGTTAAAGCTGCTCGTGAACCGATCATCTTTTCCTTGGTTAATTTATAGCATCAAATAGGCTAAACATGAATGTAGCCTACATCAGAAGGACTGTTGTTTTAACCGCGGAAAGATGTCAGTACAGTAGCCTACAATCCATTATTCAAATTCAAATACACCGACGTTAATCTTCTCTCTCCTGACTACTATGTCGGACAAAAATAGCGTATTATGATTGATTGATCAGATCGCCAGTCAATCAACTCCCGGCAAATGTTTTTTTTTAACATTTTATACACCCCCACCCCCGATGAAACCGGTATTACCGGTGTTGTCACAAGTCGATTAATCGAATCGAAATCGAATCGGACTTAAAAAATGAATCATTAGATTAATCGACGCATCGAAAAAATAAATCGCTAGATTAATCGTTTAAAAAATAATCGTTTATCCCAGCCCTAACATTCATATTATTTTTATAGCATATTACATATCATATTTATATCATACAGCATACAATTTAAATACCTGCTTTAGCCGAAACATTTATATGTACCTAAAACTTGCTTATTAGGACATACTTCTAATGTCAATACTCTGAATCCTGGCTGGCAAGTCTGGAAACAGTCCCACTTGTAAAATATGTACATGTTTATATAAAATAGCATGTCAACTAATTAAAACAT
Source organism: Xyrauchen texanus (assembly GCF_025860055.1). Classification (NCBI taxonomy): domain Eukaryota; kingdom Metazoa; phylum Chordata; class Actinopteri; order Cypriniformes; family Catostomidae; genus Xyrauchen; species Xyrauchen texanus. The sequence goes on from NC_068324.1 coordinate 22,509,935, forward strand.
AATGACTTGTCCGAAATTGTATCCTCGACTGGATCAAGTTTACCATTTGCATTGATCGCCTCCGTACATTAGCGTATGAATGGCGTGCTCTGCTGGTGGGTGATCATATGTTTCATGTTTGTGTGATAAGTATTCGTGGAGATTCAGTTTCAGCAAACCCAGAGACTGCTTACAACAGTCTTTTTATTTTCTTTATTTTACAAAAGCACAAGGTTTTGTTGTTATTGTGAGTGTACACAAATAAAAATAGAAACTTTATAGTCTTTAATTATGTCTTACACTTATCTGTATGCCCCAAAATGACGGAGAATTTTATGTTGTTTCCGCTGTAATGCCGTAAAAATCCAGCAGGACGCGCCGGCGCCCTGTTCCCTGAAAAAGCAGAATGAGATGCTGTGCTGATTTAACGCTTTGAGAAGGAGAATACCCATGCCGCCGCACTGCGGATGTCTGGACCCCTTACGGTTGTGTAGTTGTGCTCACAAGAGCATGAGAGGCCTCAAAGACACAAGAGCCCGGAGTGGCATAAACATCCAAATTATAAACCAGCCTGCCGCATTACAAACATGTTGCAGAGGGTCACCTCTGGCCAAAGCTTTAGAGGAGGTGACCCCTCTGGTAGAGTGAGCCCTGATACTTACTGGGGAAGCTTGACCGCGTGCCTCGTAGGCCAGGGCAATAGCATCCATCACCCAATGTGACATTGTTTGCTTGGTGGCGGCCGCCCCATTGTTATGACCCCCATGACAAACTAATAGTTGCCCTAACTTACGCCACTGGCTAGTGCGGTGGACAGAAGCCTGAAGGGCACGGACTGGACACAGACCGTGAAGTCTTTCCTGATCTGGTGTTGTAAACGGCAGAGAACAGAAGGCTTCAAGAGTAAAGGAAATGGCCGAGAAATGAACCTTAGGCAGAAAGTCAGGATGAGGGTGCAATATTGCTTTAGCCAATCCTGGGGCGAAATATAAGCAGGATGGCAAGACAGACAGAGCCTGCAGATCCTCAATCTTTATAGAGATGTGATCGCCATAAGAAAAACCATCTTGAGAGTCAGAAGTTTATCAGATGCCGACTCTAGAGGTTCAAAGGGGTCACAACCAGACCCTCAAGGACTATCGCTAAGTCTCATGAAGGGATCCTGGTCCTAGCAGGAGGTCTCAATCGCATGGCTCCACGAACGAAGCGAGCAAGCAGAGGATGTTTCCCCAATGGCAACCTGTCAATCAAGGCATGGCAAGCCGATAGAGTGGCCACATAAACCCTGAGAGTGGCGGGGCATGTGCCTGCTGATAATCTTTCCTGCAGAAAGTCCAGAACTGAAGCAATCTGGCAGTTAACTGGATCAGCATTATGTGCACTCACCATCTTTCAAAGACACCCCATTTGTTGGCATAACAACTACTAGTAGAGGGAGCCCTAGCACATAGAATGGTCTCAATAGCCTCAGGTGAAAGCCCAGTGTCCCTCAGTTGGTACCCTTCAGGGGCCAAACATGAAGGTTCCACAACTCGTGCGGGGCCTGAGACAGAAGGTCCCTCCTGTGCAGAATCGCCCAAGGCGAGCCGTCGAGGAGAGACATTATCTCCAAGAACCATACCCTGTTTGGCCAGCGTGACGCTCTCAATAAGAGGCAAGACCCTTGCTGGCGAACTCTGGTCAAGACTCCCGGGATCAGAGAAACCGGAGGAAACGCATACAGGCGCATTCTGGGTCATGTATGTGCCATCGCGTCCAGACCCAGGGAGGATGGGTGACTCGGAGAGAAGTAGAGGGGACATTGCGCTGTCTGTTGAGAAGCAAAGAGGTCACCTTCTGCTCTGTAAAATCTCAACCAGATTTGTTTGACTACCTTGGAGTGGAGTTTCCACTGCCCCGTCTGTGTTTTCTGTCTGGATCGTAAATCTGCTCCCACATTCAGGCATCCAGGGATATAAACTGCTCTGATTGACAGGAGCTTGCCCTGGGCCCAAAGGCTGCTGTGTTGTCCACCCGCTCCAGGACAATGGTAGCCTCTCAGATACTGGAGGAAGTATTTCGGTATTTGCACATCATGTGCAAAAGGCCCAAAGGAATCACCGAGGACACAGATGCCATGAGACCTAGTATTTGTGATACTGACAAACAGTGCAACCTTGGCCTAGCCTGACTTTGCTCAGGGTGTTCTGAATGGTCTCGATTCGAGCAGGAGACAATTGTGCCCATGACATGATCGAATTCCATACGACCCCAGATAGGTAGTTCCCTGAGTGGGAGAGCGAACGCTCTTTTTGACGTTGAGTCTCAGACCCAGAGAAACCAGATGAGCTAAGATGACATCCCTTTGCTGTAACGCCAGTTCTTGTGACTGTGCTAGTATCAGCCAGTCGTCTATATAATTCATAATGCGGATGCCCCGGAGTCGCAAAGGAGCCAGTGCTGCATCCATGCACTTCGTAAATGTGCGGGGTGATAGGGCGAGTCCGAATGGAAAAGCTTCGGCCCCGAATGCAAACTTCAGGAGCTTCCTGTGTTGTGGCAGATATGCGTCCATGAGATTGATCGTAACCAACCAATCATGATGTTGGATTTGAGACCCGACCATCTTGACTGTTAGCATCTTGAACTTGAACGCCCTGACTGAGCGATTCAAGCCTTGAAGGTCTCAAATCGGACGCAAAACCCCACCCTTCTTGGGAACCAGGAAGTATCTGCTGTAATAACCTGACTCTTTCTCTGGAAGGGGAAAATGTTCTATGGCCCCTTTGACCTAAGAGATTTTGCAGTTCTTTCCACAGTAGACATGCTTGTTCCAGTTTCACGGTAGTGGGAACCACGCCGTTGAAACGCGGAGGACGGCGAACAAATTTAATTCTGTAGCCTTTTTCTACTGTTCTTAGGACCCACATAGACACCCGGCAGTAGCTTCCACGCTTCTAGGTTCTCTGAGATGGGAATCAGTTTTGACACTTTTGACACTGTTGAGGGGATGTCGAGTGTTCCGTGTCCTGGACTACAGCAGGAAGCAACGGAACACACAACATTTAGCTGGAAACCGCTAACTCCCGCTAACTCCCGAAACACCAGAGGCGGCAGGAATGGAGAGGTTTCATGGGGGTATCGGAAAGGTACAGGTGGATGTTTCACGCGCCCTGTCCTGAAGGGGGCTACCCCCACAAGGCTGGGTGCAAAACTGTCAGAGCTTTCTCTTCTTGGAGATGACAGTCCTGAGGTCTTGCTTTGGGGGCTGCTGAGGGCGACGAACCGGCCCCCAGTCTCTACGAGAGGGGAGCTGGTTGGCCGGCGGCCCCTCCCCCTGAGTGCTGCGAGGAAGGAATTGCCTGAAGGCCTCCTCATGACTCTTCGCCTCCTAAAACCTGGTGATGACCATGCGCCAGAGGGCGCTTCAGGATCACGAGAAGGACAGGCTGGGGAGAGAGCAACGATAGGGACAGCAAGCGATAGGGATAGCTCCTTAGCCAGATCCAGAGAGAGCCCCACGATGAAAGTGTGGGTGCTGGCTCTCGGAAGTAAGCAAGATGAGTGCAATGCATTTTGACTGGGAACAGTTCGCAATGCTTGCACCGCCCCGCCCCAACGCAAGAGCAGCATGCTGTTCCCCCAAACACACAAAACAAAACTGGTGTGTGTCCATTTCAGCCATAAAGCGTAAACACGGGAACTCGTACCGCTTCATTTGCTTTACATTTATCTTTGGAAAAGAGAAAGGTTTTTTGAGCACTGTCTAACAAATTCCTAAAAAACTCCTAACAGAGGTAAGACATTTTGACAGGTTGAGAAGCACAACACGCACCGTGTGATCTGAAGACAAAAGATCTGACGATGCACCTGTGGCGCATCTATTTATAGCCCCTGTACCGGCGCATCCTGATGATGTCACCGGCAGAGGCTATAAATTCTGGTCAATTTCATTGATGTGTTGCACACACTTATTCACGGCTGGTCACTCCTAAAGACGTTCCCTAAGCACTAAATCAGCGCAGCATCAAAGTAGCTTTTGATAGGGAACCTTGAGGCTGAGGGATCAGTGAATATTCTTGCTTTTGTGATTTGCTTTTGTGAAAATTAAATACTTTATTTAAAAAAACTAAAATTTAAATCAAATACATTTCTAAATTCAAATTGCACTCCAAATGAAACTAAAAAGCAAATAAATAAATAATAAAGTGATCAAATAATATAGTAATATTAACTACTGAAATAAAGTGAACTGAACTCAAAGCACCTCCTAAGATGTCTTAGGTCATTTGCAGCACTCATAAAATGTTTTAATCGGAAGGCAGAAACGAAGTGTGAGACACTTAGATGCGCGTGTTCCACGAGACTGCACACCTCTGTATCAGCGCTTCATATATGCCCATATACGGCTTTTCTTTCATCTGTACTTAATATAATAGTGTGTCTTCAAACGCGTGTCTTTGTGTCTACGGGAAAATTATTTGTAATATTAATTTGATGTTAATAATAGTTTAATAATAATAATCATTTAATAGATTAATGGGAAATGAGCCAAATATCGTCATGACCTGGTCAAAGGCATCAGCTATTGGTGATCACTCTGACTATCATTGATCCCGAGATCATCGTCTGTTTGCTCAATCCGAATGTGCATTTATCTCTATAAATTAACAATGTTCAGACAGTCTCTTGCTGTTTTTCTGACACATTCAGAATCATTACCACTTTTCCCGGTGTCGCTGCGGCTCACTTCGTGCGTGCGCTTGTAAAAATGATATTTTAAAGGCTAATTACAGTTTTGTATTTCTCTGTAATGTGGAACAGTTACTTATAACATTCTTTCTCAGCCCTGGAACTTAATACATTTTCTGATGCTAGTGTTTTTCCTTGATGCCTAAACAGCCAATCACCAGCACTTTTAGATTTGGGCACATCTAGCATGCTACATGCTTATCACTGACGTTGACAAGATTAACCCCTTAGGTATCTAAATTTGGTACCGAACAACAAGACATTTTTCGATACTTGATTGTTTAGAGGCAATTCGGTTGGTGCCTAAAATGTATCGAACTCGATACCCAGCCCATCTCTTCATAATAAAAGCACGAATGAAAATAAATCTAGATGCCTGAAATTTGATAAAAATATATTACAACTGGATAGTAAAATGTAATATTCACTGTAGAGTGCAGACGAGGGCAGACAAGGAGTGGGATCTAAATGCAGGTTCTTTTATTAAATAAACAAGAAAACACAGAATAAAACAAAACACTGGGAACAAACAAAACATCCACGAGGGGATAACAAAAATGTAAACATAAGAAACAACCATGGAGGAACACGGAACTAAGAAAACACGGCAGGACAGGCAACGAAGCAAACATAGGAACAGTGGAAACATTAACCTTCATCAACATTCAACGAACGACAAGGAGTGGAGAACAAATGGGGTTTATATACACAGACACAAGAGGATCACAAACGACAAACAGGTGCGAACAATGACACAATGATGGCAGTGATGAAATCCGGGAATTGTGGGAAGTGTAGTTTTTAGACAAAGACAAGTGAAACACGGGGCAGACAACAAGGGAATCGTGACATAACCCCCAAACCCCCCAAGGCCCCCCCAAGGAGCGGCTTCCAGAAATGCAAAAAGGAATACCCAAAAAAAAGAAACCGAGATCGTCCAAGGAGTGAGGGGGGCAGGCAGACCAAAGAGGGCACCAGGGGCAAACAAACAGTCCAAGGGGGCACAAGGTGCAGACAGACAGACCAAGGGGGCACAAGGGGCAGACAGACAGTCCAAGGGGGCACAAGGGGCAGACAGACAGTCCAAGGGGGCACAAGGGGCAAGAAGGCAGTCCAAGGGGGCACAGAGGGCAAGAAGGCAGTCCAAGGGGCAGGGACAGGTTCAGGAGGCCTGGGAGGTGGCCACAGGACAGGGACAGGTTCAGGAGGCCTGGGAGGTGGCCATAGGACAGCCATGGGGATCTCCGAGGGCGGAGCCATGGAGGGCAGAGCCGTGGAAGACCCAGGTGGCAGAGACATGAGTGGCTCATGAGGTGGAACCATAGAAGGCTTTGGATTCGGAGTCGTGGGAGGCTCAGGAGGCGGAGCTGAGGGAGGCTCTGGAGACGGAGCTGAGGGAGGTTCTGGAGGCTCAGGAGACGGAGCTGTGGGAGGCTCAGGAGGCGGAGTCGAGGAAAGCTTAGGAGGCGGAGCTGAGGATGGCTCGGGAGGCTCAGGAGGCGGAGCTGAGGGAGGCTCTGGAGACGGAGCTGAGGGAGGTTCTGGAGGCTCAGGAGACGGAGCTGTGGGAGGCTCAGGAGGCGGAGTCGAGGAAAGCTTAGGAGGCGGAGCTGAGGATGGCTCGGGAGGCTCAGGAGGCGGAGCTGAGGGAGGTTCTGGAGGCTCAGGAGGCAGAGCTGAGGGAGGCTCAGGAGGCGGAGGCAGACCCACGGAAAGCTCTGGAGGCTCAGGGGGCGGTGCCGTGGGAGGCTCAGCAGGTGGAGCTGAGGGAGGCGGAGCCGAGGAAGGCTCGGGAGGATCAGGAGGCGGAGCCGAGGGAGGCGGAACCATGGAAAGCTCTGGAGGCTCAGGAGGTGGAGCTGAGGGAGGCTCAGGAGGCAGAGCAGAGGGAGGCGAATCCACGGAAGGTGGAGCCGAGGGAGGTGGCGCCGTAGGAGGCTCTAGAGGCGGAGGCCTGGAAGGCTCTGGAGGTGGAGCCGAGGGAGGTGGCGCCATAGGAGGCTCTAGAGGCGGAACCGTGGAAGGCTCGGGAGGCGGAGCCGAGGGAGGTGGCGCTGTAAGTGGCTCTAGAGGCGGAGGCCTGGAAGGCTCTGGTGGTGGATCCGAGGGAGGTGGCGCTGTAGGAGGCTCGAGAGGCGGAGCCCTGGGAGGCTCGAGAGGTGGAGCCCTGGGAGGCTCGGGAGGCGCTGGCTCTTGGACGGTCATGGCTACAGGCTCTGGCTCTGGGACGGTCGAGGCTACAGGCGCTGGCTCTTGGACGGTCATGGCTACAGGCTCTGGCTCTGGGACGGTCGAGGCTACAGGCGCTGGTTCTGGGACGGTCGAGGCTACAGGCGCAGGCTCTGGGACGGTCGAGGCTACAGGCGCAGGCTCTGGGACGGTCGGGGCTGCAGGCGCTGGCTCGCTGATCGTGGCAGGCGTAGGCGCTGGCTCGCTGACCGTGGCAGGCATAGACTGGGAAGCTGAAGCCTTTCTTCTCCTCCTCCTCCGGGCGGACGAAGTTGGCAGCGCTGGCTCGTTGATCAAGGCAGGTGTGGGGGTTGGCTTGATGGCAGGTGGGGCAGACGAAACAGGATGAGCCATGGGCGACTGGAGGGTCACCACTGTGGGAGGAGAGGCAGGATCCTCCTCAACAACACCCACAGTAAACGGCGAGCTGCATGCCAGAAGTGTCTCTTCCACAAAATCGCGGAGCGTCCAGCCACGTGTCGCCGGTGGCAACCGCTCCTTGAGCGAATCGGTCAGGTTAGCCCGGAAGAACACCACCAGGGAGGAGTCAGGGAAGTCTGTGGCACTCGCTAGATCCAGGAAGTCTCTAACATGGTCCTCCACCGGGCGGCTTCCTTGCCTCAAATTCAGGAGGCGGCAGCTTGCCTGAAGAACCGCTAGATCCATTTGTGGTCGTTCGTTCTGTTAAGAGTGCAGACGAGGGCAGACAAGGAGTGGGATCTAAATGCAGGTTCTTTTATTAAATAAACAAGAAAACACAGAATAAAACAAAACACTGGGAGCAAACAAAACATCCACGAGGGGATAACAAAAATGTAAACATAAGAAACAACCATGGAAGAACATGGAACTAAGAAAACACGGCAGGACAGGCAATGAAGCAAACATAGCAACAGTGGAAACATTAACCTTCATCAACATTCGAACGACAAGGAGTGGAGAACAAACAGGGTTTATATACACAGAGACAGGAGGATCACAAACGACAAACAGGTGCGAACAATGACACAATGATGGCAGTGATGAGATCCGGGAATTGTGGGAAGTGTAGTTTTTAGACAAAGACAAGTGAAACACTGGGCAGACAACAAGGGAATCGTGACAAGTAGTAGTAGTAGTAGTAGTAGTAGTAGTAGTAGTAATAATGTAACCGTTCGGGAAAGGATGCAGCAACCGGAGTAACAAACAACAAAACTTTAATCAAACAGACCATCGATCTGAAAAAACAGCAACATAAACACACACACACACAGAGTGTCTGTGTGTCTCTGGCCTCCCTGGCTCTTCCCCACTGATTAGGCAACTAAGTGCCGGGTGTGTATCCTCACAGCTTGGCCGCACCCTCCTCCCCATCTCTACAGGGAAGATGCTGCCCTTACGGCTGTGAGACGAGGGGAGGGAGGGGAGAGAGAAAGAGTAAGTGTGCCCTTCATCTTTCCCGGGTTTCGACACCAGTGTAACAGTTTGGGAAAGGAGAATGTGGGAACCGGAGTAACAAACAAACAAAAACTTGTGTGTCTCTCTCTCTCTGGGGTCCCCGCCTCTTCACTTATCTCCTTCCCACTGATAGGCAACTTGGCATCGGGTGTTTATCCTCATGGCATGGCCACGCCCCCCTCCTCGTCATAAATAATAATAAAAATGATAATTAATCAAAATATCACAAGCAAGACAGCTGTTGAAAAAATATTTTGCCAAAATTAGACTCCCCTGTATCTCTCACTCCAAGTTAAAGCACACTTCAAAGAAACAATTTCAGAAATCCATTAAATCTGCTCTTTATGATTATTTATTTTCAAGAAATATATTTTATCTATATTTTATTATATTGCATTTTATCTAAAGACACTTTTTTTCCATATAATTTTCCCACACTGGCCTCAAAATATCTATGAAAAAAAATAATAAAAAATTACATAATTTCAAGTGAAATATAGTGCATATCAATAATGATCGATCGATTTTAAAATAAAAAACCTTAATCAGATATATAAATATAGATATATCAGATAAGTGAGAATGCCACCCGAACCCCTCCTTTCATGGATTTGCTGGTAGAGATGCCATGAATGCACAGGATTTTACTTAAAGTTCAAAAAGGCACACCAAATATATCTTTATTGTGTGTCATGTAGCAACATGAAAGAAAGAACAAATAAGTCTTATTACTGCATACCATTTTCCAATTGTTTAAGTTTTTGTAATTCAATATTGTAATCATTTCTAATAGTATTAAATGTTATGCGTATATTTTAAATTGATACTAAAGCTCTTTGGATCAGTCCATCTGAAGTGGTCCAATAATTGTAAAGTTGGTTGCTTGACCATTTTTGTTTTTACAATTAAAACTTGGTTTAACCTCGGCTGCCATCTTTGTGTCATGGCACACTACGCATTTTGGTTATACAGATGTTTATGGAAACCTCAATATCTCTGCATAGGATGGTCCTAGCTCCACGGAACAAGAACTGATCTCAAGCACATTACTAGGTACATGTATAAACTAAAAAAATTTGTAATGCTTATTACATCTGTTCATTTCTAAAAATGTATGAATAAAGTAGACTTTTCCCCAGATATCTACTAGCTCTAACTCAATCAGTGGAATCGCAAACTCAAAATGTTTACAGCAGAATGCTGCCATAGAGGACATATATCTGTGAAAATATCAGGTTCCCATCTAGTCCTCTACCAAAGATAATCAACACAAAAGTGAGGAGAAATGCTCAAAAATTGCACTTACTCACCCTCGTAAAAAAAGAAGAAAAACAAAAAAAGAGAAGTCTCAAACCTGAAATGTTCTGCATGCACACTACATTAGGTATCCCTTCAAATTTTAGGATTGGACTTGAACCCTTCCCATTATATATTGACCCTAAATGTGGAAGTTTCTGCAATCTTGATCATGATCATTACGTTAGGACTAGAGCCCGACCGATATAGGATTTTTGAGACCAATACGGATTTTAGAGAGGGAAAATTCACAGATTACTGATATGGTGGCCGATATAGTACATTTTTGAACTGGAATGAAAACAGACCTTTTCTATGTGGATTGTTCACCGATTTTGCACCGATATGACTATGCAAAGGCACTAGAAGGCTGGGTTCTTAAACAAATATTTTTATCAAAGAATATTTGACATTAATATTATATACATTGTCAACAAATTCTAGAAATGAACACTGAGAAAATAAAGAATAAATGAACATCAGTACGTAGCGTGAAATCAACACTCAACAGACACAATCCACCACTGCACCATTGTTTGCTGAGCTGCAAAAAGATGCTCTGATGTTACTTACTGCACTGACAAACTATAGCTGGCTAACAGCAAACAGACATGAGTGACATGGTTGTCAGGGACAGGGTTAACTTTTATATTAGTTATATTGAAAAGGGCCAATGATGGGGTCATTTTTTATTAGCATTCCAGTATGTATTTCACAAAGTAGTTAGCAACGTACCACGAAGACACAACTTAATTCCGCCCTGTCTGCAGAGCCACCGTCAGTTCAGAATCATCTCTGTAAACAATGGAGTCGAAGCACGCTCTGCTGGACAAACTACGTAATAACACCAATTCTAAAGCATTGTTTTCTGCGTAACTTTTTTCAGAAAAAATATTCATATCTGTGCATATCGGTAAAATATACAGCGATACCGATATATTGGTGAAATGCTAATATCGACCGACCGATATATCTGTCGGGCTCTAAATAGGACTAGGTCGAAGTCTTGGGAACAAGAATGTGCTAAATGTTTACATATGTACATGTACCTAGTAATGTGCTTGAGATGTGAATAAAACACATTTTCACTTTCACACTTGGGCCATTTTAATTTTAATGAAAAAAAAATATTTTGAGGAATAATTTAATGTGTGTTGTGTGCAGTGAAGTACATCAGGGAGGTGTCTCCTCTCTTTAAGAAGTCCTCCATGAGTGCAGAGCTGTCGTGGGATGGCCGTCTTCAGTCTCCAAATGTCAGCTGCAGCAGCGACGAGTCGCCCAAGAGCTGCGCGGCCCGTGACAGGAAGATCATCCCTCTGAAAATGAGCTTCATCAGCCGCAACCTAACTATGCCAGACCTTGAGAACAGGTGTGTGATTTCAGAAATTAACTATAGAAACTTTAGGACATACTTTGAGTTTGTCATTTTGTTTTCACTGTTCACATGAAGACAGCAGCTGTGTTTGGGTGAACGTCATGAAACCATGTATGAATCAAATTTAATACACCCCAAAATTGTATTTTGCATAAAGAGAATGAAGCCTACTTTTAGGATCATTAATGCTCTTTGGATTAGTTTCATGGTAATTAGGTTATTTTTCCCCCAAATTCAAATTACTGTAATGACGTTTTACTTTTGAGTTTTTGAAAACACTTTACAATAAGGTTCTCATCCTGAACATTAGTTAATGTGTTATATAGAATGAACTATTGATGAACAATTTTCTTTTTCACAACATTTATTAATCTTGGTTCATGTTAATTTATCAAGTTACAACTGTTCATTATAGTTCATGTTAGTTCATAATGTATTAAATAATGTTAACATGTACATTTTTTACATTACAAGTTATAAGTTTTGATCACAATTTTGAAATTAACATTATCCAAGATTAATAAATCCTGTAAAAGTTATTTATTGTTAGTTTATTAACTATTTTACTTAACAAATGTTAATGAATACAACCTTATTGTACCCTGTTAAGGGTTTGTAATACTCCGTATTCTCAGTGGTGATTCTCATTTGATTCGTATTACTGTATTATTTTTTGTTTTAGAGGAAATCATTTTTGCAATAATTTTCTTTTTTTTTTTTTTAAGTTTAATAGTTGCAATATATTATTTTAGATGGTACATTCTACAAAAAGGCTTCCATGGTGTAGATTCTTTACAATTGAAGTTAACTTTTTCCCCATGACAGAAACAAGAATGAAATTTGAAATGAACGGAGGGAATTTGCTTAATTGTCAGTAAAATAACCATGGTTGTGTATCGATACAGATTTCCCAATCCAAATGGGATTTATAAGCTTTCAAAACAATTCCATTTTCAATTAGATTTAGTTTCGATTAATTTTTTATTCATTTCAGTTATAATGTCCATTTTGCTTACACATAAAAGCAATTTTACAGTTCTCAATACCAATTTTGATTCACAACTAAATGCAAACTAATTTGAATAAACATCATTTTAAATGATCAAGTATGCTCAATTATTCAAGACAAGTGAACCATCTGTAATAAGAACAAAGGAACTATTTGTATGGAATAGAACAAATACAAACAATAGAGTAAAGTTACAAATAAAGAAGTAGTGTTGGGGGCCTGGGTATCTCAGCGAATACTGACGTTGACTACCACCCCTGGAGTCGCAAGTTCGAATCCAGGGTGTGCTTGATGACTCCAGCCAGGTCTCCTAAGGAACCAAATTGGCCGGCCCGGTTGCTAGGGAGGGTAGAGTCACATGGGGTAACCTCCTTGTGGTTGTGATTAGTGGTTCTCGCTCTCAATGGGGCGTGTGGTGAGGTGTGTGGATTGCGGAGAGTAGGATGTGTCTCCACATGCTGCGAGTCTCCTCTGTGTCATGGATAATGAGTCACGTGATAAGATGTATGGGTTGACTGTCTCAGAAGTGGCGGCAACTACCCGGATTGAGGTGAGTAACCGCGCCACCACGAGTAGTGGTGGGAATTGGGCTTTCCAAATTGGGATAAAAGGGGATTTAAAAAAAGACTTAGCGTCAAGTATTCAAGTAAATATTCCGGAATTGGAAAACGTAATGAAATGTTACATACCTGTCAAACTGCTTAAATTATGATTATATGATAATATTTATAAAAAAAATGATAAGAAGAATAATTTTTAAAGCTTATGAAGTTATCCAGCCAAGAGCAGTGAGTGGTTTTTATTGATTAATATTGATCACAAACTAGACAGCGCCAGGTCTGTTAGGCTTAATTTACTTCTCAAGTCTGATATATTTTTTGCACAGCTGTTTATGTTCACTTTTAGATTTAAATTTGATTATTTAGGCATGTATCAGCATCACTGCATCTCCTTGTGTGTCCGTGGAGTACATTTGGGATCTCACGATGTGAGTAACAGTTAGATAATTGACTGAGAAATAAATACGCAGTTAACCAGTTAAACGATTATTTGAACATTTACTTATTATGCAACAACACTGAGGGCAAAAAATTATACATCACAATTGAACATGTTAGTTGACACAAAGGGTTGCATGGCTATTGATTATTTATAGTCAACTAGTAAAGCATGTTAGTTGAGATGAATTTGACTAGCCGTGACATCATAAGGGGAAAATTGTGAGCTACGGTCTGTCTGAGCGTTGTTTTGTATGTAAACGGATCAGATGAAATAAAAATCAACCAATATGTTATCTCCTCGAAAGAACCTTTTTATTATAAATGTACAACAAAAGGTTAGCATATATCAAGCTAATAATAAAGGCCAAAGTGTGCTTCGGTTGTCTGTATTGGTGATCGCTTCCCTCAAAGTATTTCATCATCATCAGTGCGGATGTGGACAATCCGCACACGGCCCAGATTTTCTCAGCACGCGGACAGTCCTTATCTGTGTGCATCGTTGGCACAACGCATTAACAAATGTGTTCATATTCGTTCGCAGTCAGAAGACTATAATTTGAAAGGTAACACGGTCGACAGAGTGCGATCCGATTTGGAATGCACAAAAATTAAATGTAACTTGTCAAAAGTACTGGTACTTTTGAACTACCCGCACGCAGTCTGACTGACACACGATTGCTTTCAAATGCTCACATGCATATTTGAGCATGCGCTCCATTTCGCCTTTTAAACTGAAATTTAATTAATTTAATCTAATTAAAATTGTGATATGTCCTAGTGTGAATTTTAAACATAAGCTGCATGCTTTTAAGTAAATGTGAAGCAGACCACGCATACACTGGAAACGGCACAGACATTGAGAATCATTTGCGTTGTACGAGATGACAAAGCAGAGCACTAATCCACTGTATGCACGCAGCTTCTTACAACCCCAATTCCGAACAAAGTTGGGACAGTATGAAAAATGCTAATAAAAACAAAAAGGAGTGATTTGTAAATTATATTCACCCTTTGCTAAATTGAAAACACTACAACTACACATTGTGTTTTTACCTTTTTTATTTATATATTTTTTTATGTACAGTCATTTCAAATTGATGATTGCAACACGCCCAAAAAAAGTTGAGATGGGCAATTTAAGACTAATAACAATTTGATGAGTTAAAATAAGAAGGCGATGTGAAACAGAAGATGTTAAACAGGGGAGGCAATCGTGTCCTAGTATATAAGAAGCTTCCAAAAACAGTCTAGTCCTTCAGGACCAAGGATCATTGGAGACTTGTCAATTTGCCAACAGATTCTTCAGCAAATAATCCAGCATTTTGAAAACAATGTTCCCCAAAGACAAATTGGAAGGATTTTGGGCATTTCACCCTCTACAATGCACGATATAGTTTGATGAAAACCACTTCTGAATGCCTGTGATCTGATCCCTAATACGTTACTGTGTTAAACATTATTCATCTGTTTTGGATTTCATAAACATGGGCTTGGGATTATTTTGGAAACCTTTATTAGTCATTAGTCAACACCACTCGCCACTTCATTCACAGATGCAAGTTAAGAATTTACCATGAAAAGCAGAAGCCATACATCAACACTGTCCAGAAGTGCTGCTGAGTTCTCTGGTCTCATCTTGGATGGAAAGTAGAACAGTGGAACCTTGTGTTTTGGTCCACATTTGTATGTGTTTTGAGTCCACATTTCAAATAGTTTTTTTTAAAAAACACAACCGTCGTGTTCTCCAGGCATTAGGTCCAAAAGCCAGTGTCTGTATGGGCCAGGGGTGTGTCAGTGCCCATGGCATGGGTAACTCACACATCTGTGAGGGCACCATTAATGCAGACAGATAAGTAAAAAAAATTTGAGCAGCATATACTGCTAGCCAGCACAGTCTTTTCCAGGGACATCCCAGTATTTTCAGCAGTACAACTTGAAACCACATACTGGTCGAATAAGCAGAGAGTGCGGGTGCTAGACTGGCCTACCTGCAGTCCTGACCATCTCCAATTGAGAATGTGTGGTGCATTATGAATTTAAGGCGGGGCGAAGATGAAGAGCCGGAGGGGCGGATCATTCCGCCACAAGTCCCTAAATACATAAGTGGTTATTAGAAGAAATGGAGATGTTTCACAGTGGTAAACACTCCATTGGCCCAACTTTTTTGGAGCTTGTTGCAATCATCTGATTTGAAATTACTGTTCATAAAACAAAAACGATGAAATTCACAAGGTTAATCATCATATGTGTTTTTCGGAATTGGGGTTGTATTATTTATAATTAAATCACAGCAATTGCGCTTTAACGTCATGTAGCAAATAGTTTATCAATCAAAAGGGAAGCTTCTGTCAAAATAAAAGCATGATTCAAAATAAAAGCTAGATGCCTGAAATTGAAGACATTGCAACAGAAATACTGTATATTACAACTGTAGAGTAAAATGATATATTCACTGTAGAAATTGTATTAATACATTATCTAATGATAATAACAATAAAAGTAAAGTAATACATCACAAGCAAGAGTGCTGTTGTGTTGAATAAAAGTTTAAACAAAATGCAGTGGTATGTTGAAAAGTAATTGTTCTAATTTTTAATTGTTAAAAGTTTTTAGAATTAATTTAATTAGGCTCCATTTTGATGATGAAATTTTAATTAAACTTTTAAACAGAATTCTAAAAAAAAGATGGAAAACAGGATTTGGGAAAAAATAAAACCCTATTTAAAAACACTTAAGCAATGCATACTTAATTGAGAAACACATGCATTTCTTTTTATTTATTTTTTACATTGAAATGGAACTTTAAATAGGCTAAAAGAGTGTGTTCAGTAGACCATTTCAAGGACAATTCATCAGTTTAAGTAATGGCTGTCTTTGTTCCTTGAACACTTACTACTAGTTGTCAAACTCATTCAAAACAACAGCGGGAGGTGCTTCGTTCATAGTGACTTTAACACGAGTATTGTTACTAACGATAACACGATCGTCTTAAAATATAATTATTAAAATGTGGACCATCAGTGACTGGAAATTCTCTGGATGCCTGGAACTAAAGTGTTTCGATCTCCGAAAAAGCAATCAAAAATGGACGCATGAACTGCTGCAGTGAAGCAAGGCGACTGGATATGTGCAGTTACAGTGCTGTGAAAAAGTATTTTTCCCATCCTGATTTCTTCTGTTTTTGTGTATTATTCATAATAAATTGTTTCAAAAAACAAAATCTAACATAAAACAAAGGCAATCTGAATAACACACAATACAGTTTTTAAATGATAATGTTTTTATTGAAGCAAAAAAGTTATCCAATACCAACTGGGCCTGTATGAAAAAGTATTTGCCCCCTTTAGTTACTAAATACCCAAAGCTATGAAACTGCATTCATAATGGGGTTCAGCTGGACTACCTGGATGACACACCCAGGCCTGATTACTGCCAGCCCTGTTCAATCAAATCAACACCTAAATAGAACTTATTCAGCAGCATGAAGTTGGCTACGTTGCACAGCGACGACACATCCAGGAAGTCACAAAAAAGCCAAAGACAACATCCAAGGAACTGCAAGGCTCTCTCGCATCAATAAAGGTCAATGTTCATGACTCCACTATCAGAAAGACACTGGCAAAAATGCCATCTATGTGTGGCATCTATATCAAGAGTGGCGAGACAAAAACTACTGTTAACTCAGAAGAACATTAAGGCTCGTCTGAAGTTTGCAAAAACTCATATTGATAATCCTCAAACCTTTTGGGAGAATGTTCTGTGGACTGATGAGTCGAAAGTGGAACTGTTTGGAAGACAGGGGTCCCATTACATCTGGTGTAAATCAAACACAGAATTCCACAAAAAGAACATCATATCTACGGTCAGGCATGTTGGTAGTAGTGTGATGCTGTGGGGATGCTTTGCTGCTTCAGGGTCAGGGCACTTGCAGTAATTGAGGTAAACATGAATTCTGCTCTCTACTAAAAAATCCTAAAGGAGAACGTCCGGTCATCAGTCTGTGAGTTGAAGCTCGATCATAACTGGATTATGCAACAAGGTAATGATCCTAAGCATATGAGTAAGTCCACCTCTGAGTGGCTCAAAAGAAGCTAAATTTACGTTTTGGAGTTGTCTAGTCAAAGTCCTAACTTGAACCCGATTGAGATGCTGTGGTAGGACCTTAAATGGGCAGTTAATTTGAAAATATTTGTATTTTTAAAATTATATTCAACATTTTCTTTTAACAATTTTTTCTTCTGCAGTATAGCTGCTAAAGATAATGTACGTTGTTTTAAAGGAGTTTTAGATACTTATTGTAAAACGAGCCAAAACCAAAACAAATTAAACACTATTTTGTTGCAGTGTATAATGGGGCGAAGACTACCCTCTCTCAAATTTCTGTTCACTTCAATCCATTTTTAACTCACAAAAAACAAACTCCCTTATTAATAAAGCTGCTTATATCATTCTTCACAATAAGAAATGCACAGTGACGCATATATTATGATTCAATAAGTCACGAGCCATCACGTTATAATCTAGCTGCATTAAGTGCATGCTCGAGGGATGAGCATTAAGTGCATGCTCGTGACCGAGTGTGCATCAGCCGGGTGCACTGACCGCACAACATGCAATGTCGGGGTGTTTCCTTTAAAGACGCTTGACACGCTTCAGTGGAGCGGCAGCTCCACATATTCCACAATAAGAGTGCTTCTGTATTTACTTATTTTGTAGTTTTGCATTAGAATTCCCTCGTACTTTGTGATCTACATCACCTTAAGCTGTTTTGGAAGTTTAGAGTGCATCTGTGAGCTGTGTAATTGTTCCTCTCCTCAGTCAGGCACAAACTACAGTGCTGCTCTCACACACCATCATTAGTTTCAAATGACCTCATGTTACATTAAATGATTTAAAACGACTATTCATCAACAAAAAGTTTTTGTCAACAATGTTTTGTCTACGTTGTCAATAATGTCGACTAATCGCTTCAGCCCTAATTTATGGAGCTTTTTTGTGTGGAAATGAGTCTGGTAGGTGGAATTTCTCTGTAGTAATATAGTCATGTTGTGGTTTAGGTTGTTGGAGCTTCACTCTCCCGATGGTCAGCACACTGTGGTGTTGAGGTGCAGAGACGGATCGAACGCTCACTCCTGGTTCACAGCCATTCACACCAACATCATCGCCCTGCTGCCTCAAACACTCAGCCACATCAACACCTACCTGAACAACACCAACACACACTGCACGCTCAAACACATCGGCTGGCTGGCTGAGCAGGTAACAGACACTTACACACAAAATGTACTCTTGTTTGTGTGTTCTGATTAGTGGGCACTAGAATGGGGGGGTTTGACAGGAAGTGCTTTCAAACAGGAAATCATTGTACAAATGACTTCATTGTACACACAACCAAAACAGCAAGTAAACTACCCATTTCACAAAATGGGAATGAAGATGTCAACTTCTATTCTTTGTTATTGAATTCCAGTGACACATTTACTCATAGGTTGACAATGTGTTATTAAAAATGTATTATTAAGAATACTTGAAGTTGTGTCTCCAGGTTATGTGTCAACTATATTACCATCATATTTTTCACTTTATAAATAATATCTAACTCATAAATCAATCTGACAATTTTTCATTAAGTAAACATTTCAAGGACAAGCAAATTACTCTTCTTAACCACTTTATCTCATGTTTTGTTCATCAGTCGAGGGTAATCTTCAAATGTTTTTAAAATTAATAATTAATAAAGTGTAGTACTCTGCATAATCTTTTTCTTTTAACTTTTGTGCATAACTTCTATGTTGATACTACAGATGTTGAGAAAATTTAGTACAGAAACAGACAGAATTTAGGTTAGGCTTACCTGTACAGAACTGACGCTGCAAACACGGTTGCGTCATGGGCACTTCCAGGAGTGCCAACACAAATATATCTGGTATCATGCACTTGTCATCAAAAAGTGCCTGGAGAACAATGGATGGGCCTCTCTTTGTGAGTAATGTAATCGTGGTAACCATCTGTTGGAGCTGTGTGTACCACCCAGAGCACCGTACCTGTGCCACAAGGTGCGCCAATTAATTATGGTGTGCAATTTCATTTGTCTCTGCTACATTTGGCAGCCTGATATAACATTGCATCAATGTTTCTAGAATTGCTGTACACACAGCATATACATATCAGTTGATGGTCGTTTTACTAACCTTGAAGGTTTCTCCCACTACTCTGTACTCAGCACAGGTTGCCAGCCTTAACATGGCATTGGCGATCCGCTTCCGGGTCAGAACAGGTGGCAACCTGCGATGGTCATAACATGAGGACCAATGAATGGGTCAATGGGCTTCGCCGCATTTCAGTCGAGCAACTACTGCATTTCGACATCATCATCTGACATTTCCTTCTATTACAATTCATTATGAAATTTCAATTGTCTGAACTCTCAACATTTTACAAAGATGTTCAGACAAAATTTGGGCACATCTGGGATGCGAAAGGTATACAATTTGCAATATACACAAAATTCTGTATGGAAATGGTTCAAGGCCAGATTTATTTGGTGATTAAACCAAAATGTATGCGACAATGTGCCTTTTATTTGTATTATTTTTAAGGACGACGTCGTCATGCACACAATTTTATTGGTGAAAGGCCAACTGGTTGGAAATGAGCAACAGATATAACATTTCTCAGACATACTTTTACACATTTTCGCTTTGTCAAAAACAGATCAGCACAAAATGTTAATGGAACATGGCACTCAAGATGCTCTTTAGCACATTCACAAATCAACCGGTTTTGTTCATTCCAGCTCCAGTGTATGTTGTCATTAAAGCCAAACAGGGGCATACCAAATATTAAGACATTCTGAAATGTATTATCTGTCAAAGTTTAGTCATTCATTAATTTTTATAATTCATAATTTTTTCAAATCAACTTTGAATCAAATTAAGGTGTTAAAATAATTGGTAATGTTCACAAGCGGACTTTTGAGCCGCACTTCGCATTGTTAAAATTAGAATAAAGCTAAATTAATGCAATTTATTAACAGGCAGCAGTTGTTTCATAGATTGACCTAAACAAACTGTGCATATTTAAACTCCTTATGTGTTTTGTGTGTTTGTGTTAAGCTGGAGTTGGACGGCGGGCGACATCAATACAGACGTGTTGTCATGGCGCTAACAGAGAAAGACATCCTGCTCTTCCTGTCAGTGCCGTGGATGTATGAGAGTTGGACAGCCCCTCTCCTCACACATCCCATACTTGCTACACGGTAAAACTCATTGTACACTTTTGTAATCTATTTTTTTACTGCTACTTTAATCTCTGAACTCCACTTGTAATGTTGGCCGAGGTTACTACTTGCAATAACGTCATAAGACCACCCTCCACCCTCTCTCTGACTATTACAATTAGGCCTGTCATGATAACTACTTTTGTTGGACGATATATTGTTCCAAAAAAATTGCTATAAATGATATTATTGTCATTTTAAGACTCTACATTTTAATGATAATACAATAGCATAGTAATGCAAGTACACCCTTTCAAAGAGCAATTAACTTTTAATTCTTAAGAATATTCAGACATTAGAATCGGAATGCCTCTCTCCATCTCCAACTGTGGTTTTTGTTCCCAGCTCGGAAAACTGGATGTGATGGTTATGCTTTAGATGTGCTTTTAGGTTAGTTGTATTGCCACTTTTCGTTGCCACTGTTTTTAAACAAATTCGGCATACCGGCTCATTCACGTTAATTGGTCTTGCCTTTCTCATTCGGCTTAAAGCTAAAATGTTCCTACACCGGAGCTTTGCAATGCGGCTTTGAAACCAAGTCCATGTGGACTTATTCTTCCAAACTTTCTGTTTGGAATTATGCAGTCGTCAGGAAAACCACTATTACAGTGCTCGACATTAAGCATTGTCACGTGCTTGTCTTTTGGTCATTCACTTTTTTTTAGTGAAAGGACGTAAGAAAGAAAAAAGAAAAGCCTCCATCATCATTTACACCTGATAGGGATTAAGAACACAGTGTAGAAAGACAGTAAATACTCAATCTCAAGCCTGTATAAATTTCTCTCTTCTGAGGAACAAAGAATTAGATTTGTGGCAGAATGTTCATCTCAGTCACTATTTACTGTTACTCCATATTGGAGTACTTGTGAATTGAGACTGAAACTAACATTCTCTCTAACATCTTCTTTTGAGTTCCATGGAAGATAGAAAGTCAGACAGGTTTGGAACAGCATGAAGGTGAGCAATGATTACAGAACGTTTTTGACTGACAGTACACTTTACAATAAGGTTCATTAACATTAGATAATGTATTAGCTATCATGAACTAACAATGAACAATATTTTACAGCATTTATCAATCTTATTTATGCTTCATACACACTACACAACTTTCAAAGACGTCAGATTGTGGTACAGTTCATATTACACAACTGTCTGTCTTGTCATGGAAGTCGTAGCATTTTCAAATGAAACATTTCACTATT
The DNA here is from genome assembly GCF_025860055.1 of Xyrauchen texanus. Lineage (NCBI taxonomy): Eukaryota > Metazoa > Chordata > Actinopteri > Cypriniformes > Catostomidae > Xyrauchen > Xyrauchen texanus. The sequence continues at coordinate 22,531,476 of NC_068324.1, forward strand.
GACGAATCCTCGAAGACTCTGCCTGGGCTCCAAATTACATTTCACAACAGAGTACACGTGAGAAGTGATAAAAGATACGAAAACAAATGCATGATGTTGTGCATTTCAGAATATGATGTGTATGTTTTTAATCAGATATTTTATTGGTTACAATAAAAAGCATCTCCTACAGAAAAATCTACCTGTTTACCTGATTGTCAAAGAGAATTGGCAATTTCTGTCTCTCTTCTCTTTCTCCACCCGGTTGTGCTACAGTTGAGAGGAAACATCAACTCCTGCCAATGTTTCACAAATATTTCCTCCATTTCTTCGGTCCAATGAGACTTATTTTTTGTACATTGCAGGTACATCAGGACTCCTCCCACAGTGCCCCGATTCTTGCTCTCTCATTGGCTGTAGGTCAACTCTGCAGTTGTATTCAGTCAAAACACATTTCACATTGTGCGATTTAGAATCGCTGACTGATCCAGATATTTCCAGGCGCTTCTCTCAGATCGTATCTTTGATAATTCATACATTGCATTCATTGCTTATGGAGCGAGCTCTGATTTGCCTATAATTTCAGTTTTTTTGTCGCCGATCTCCACAAACCTGTCGGCAAGCGAAAATCGGACTTAAATTGTAAAAGTGTAGGGTAAACTCAACAATAGTTACAAAAATAAAAAATGCAAGTGTTCATTGTTAATTCGTAGCGCATGTACTAATGCTAACATATAATTTTTTTTATTGTAATGTATGAAAATGTATTATTATACTGTATGTTGGAATGAACATTGACCAAGATTAATAAATGATAAAAGTGGTGTTTATTGCTAGTTCATTTTAACTGATGTAGTTAACTAATCTTAACAAATGGAACCTTTTTGTAAAGTGTTATCCAATTTTCATTTTTGGGTAAATCATCTCTTTGAGAGTACAAGTCAATTCTCACCATTTACATTAAAAACGGCTGTTTAATATTGACCGAATTCATTGAAAATGTTAACAGATAAAATCCTGAGAGAACTCTAAATCAGTTCTGATGAATATTCAAAACAGATATGCATATTAAAGATAGATTTTCATTGTGTGTAATTTATTAATGTTATAGTATTCATATTATTATAATGTATATTGTTATATACAGAGAAAATACCAGAGAATTGCACAGAAAATACCTCGGATGCATACATTAGATGACGTGTAACAGGTGCATAAGTCTGTTTTAAGCGCTTCTCTTCACTCTACAGACAGTATTATTATACAAAGCGTTTTTGCATTTTCTGCCTTTCTTGCTGTTTTATGAGGGAGCGCCATGATGTGACAAGAGGAAATTAGATTTCTCCAACGTTGCACGCTTGCAGTGAAGACCGCTATGTTGATTTATAAACCGGAGCAATAGTTTTATCGCAACGCTCGCTCATAGAGACATGGTACAACACCATTCACATGTCCAATTAACAGGTTTATGGACATGATGTGATTTTTGCTGACCTCGATATTGCCCATTGTGCTTGTTTACATAGGAATGAATGTAAACAAATTAACCTGTTTATAAATGTAAAGTCTAAAGTTCAGTAAATATGTGCTTCCCCTCTGCTCGCACTCACAAGCTGCTTAACGCTGCACCAAGAGTGACGGAGAGAGGGCGACGCGATAGAGGGAATTCTCTGCATTTTGAAAGTGAAATATGCGGGAATGTTTAAAATTTTGCTCAATCCCCGTTATCCCGCAATATTGAGCTAACATTCCTCGTTGAGATTTAATCAGGCTACTTGTCCGGTTGGGCAAGTCAAATTCTCTATATTACCATTCAAAATTATCACCCAAAAATGGCCATCCTAGGTGTATTTGACTTTCTTTCAGTCAAACACAATCAGAGTTATATAAAAAAATATCCTGGCTCTTCCAATCTTTATAATGGGAGTGAATGGTGCCTTAGATTTTTGAAGCCCAAAAACACTGCTGTATGTGGAGGAGCTGCCTGAGCCCCACCTCTGACAAAAAATAACAGATGAGAGCACTGAAGCAGCGCTACTTGCTAAAATGTTTGTAACATTCATTCTTATGTAAACAAACACACATGTAAACACAATGGGCAATATCGAGGTCAGCAAAAATGATCGTGGTCATGTACCGTGACGGGCCTAATTACAATTCAAAAGGCTGTTTTTGCAACTTTACCTTTAAGAATTCTATATTTAAATGACCTTCATTAAGATTCACTGACCATTTTTTTGCTTGTGAAAACTACTGGTGTAGTGTGTCGGGGGATGCCAAGTTACTAAATACTGAACATGTGTTGAGATATGGGTGGTCATCTTGATGTGCTCATGATATATGAATGAGTCATATATTTTTATAAATGTTCTGGGTTAATTGGGGAGGAAGTTTGAGTTTTGAAAGTATGTTTACACCGTAATGAAGCAAGAAACATTATCACTTTAAAGGTGCAATCAGTCACTATGCATGTTGTCTTGGACTTACACTGACACCAAGTGGCTTGAGTGCAGCATCATTCAAATGCTTAAGTTTTCAGTTACCAATGCCATTGTAGAAATTTACTATCACAGTCAGCCATGATTACTTATCCATGAGTGAAAATGTCCAATAACAGGCCGGTAACTGAGATCTAGTAATTGGTTGGTCATGCGATCATAACATGGCAGCCTCCATGAGGGGAACCCTCTCCATGTAGAATAAAACAGCTTATATAAGGTTACTGAAATGACTGGAGTCTTCATCTCATGTGAGTGCCCTTGATTTTAAGCATTTCACAATTATCATTAATTTCTTACTGAGTACAGATTTTGTTAATGAGGAAAATATTGAGTGCAAATTTAAAGACAACATAAAACCAAAATGGACCTTATTTTCTTTGTCTTGTTGAATGTCCTGTTTCATTTGAAAATGCCACATTATGGAAGTAAAATGGGTTGCGAGTGGCGTTTCATGTTGATTTGAAAGGGATATTTTAGACAAAATTGAAACCTGAAAATGTGAACTATTCCCTTAACCCCTTAAGCTTTGCTGCATATTTACATTACATTTACATATTTGGCAGATGCTTTTATCCAAAGCAACTTACATTGCACTTATTACAGGGACAATCCCCCAGAGCAACCTGGAGTTAAGTGCCTTGCTCAAGGACACAATGGTGGTGGCCGTGGGGATCGAACCAGCGACCTTCTAATTAACAGTTATGTACTTTAGCCCACTACGCCACCACCACTCTCAGCCGACTATTTTGGCTGCCGTTTGCAATTTTTAACACCTAAATTTAAAAGCACACCTTACACACACATACAGTGGACTAATTGCAAAATATTGGTCTCATTTTACAGAAAAATACCCACATTTGAAAAAAGTTTTTAATAATTCATAAATAACATTTTATTTGTTTACAATCTTATGATGAACATACATTATTTTTATCCTGTCTTTGAAAGCCTGTGATTCAGGCTCCGTTTGCTCTGTCCCTGCTAAAAGTGTTCGTTCATTACACTAGATGGCAGAACGTACTAGGAAAAAGAAATCTAGCGAAATCACATTCCCTCACAGTATACAGATCTGAAGTGCTGGTGTGGCTCTGATGCAGCGACTAATGAATATCTCGGCTTGAGTGGACTAGAAGCTTAATTTAGGTAATGTTGGAAAGCTGAGATCATTAGAACGGATTTGTAAAAATAAGAGCTTTCAGTTATAGTAATATGTCTTTTATATGTAAGTGCTATTTAAAAACTATAAACCTACATTCCTATTCATATTTAAGCATCATTACCACAGGGAGGCACTCATTTTGTACACAAAAGAATTCAGTCATGTTATTTTATGTGACAAATGCAAAAGTTTTGAGTTCTGTGAAAAGTTCAGATTCTAAGTATTCTAATGTTAGCACAGTGGACTTTTACATTTCATCTGTAAACTTCTTACATACTCTTGTCTCCGCCCATGGTGTTAAGCCCTTTGTTTGTGCTGATTCAGATTTTGTGCTGTATGACAGATGAAGTTTGATGAACAGTATGTGGTTGTGTTTAGGTTGGTTCACTCGGGCAGCATCAACAGCTCCCTGGCTCTCGGTGGGGATCTGGTATTCGCCACACGTACAGGCACAGGTCGAGGAATCGAGTCTCACATGTTTCGCGTGGAAACGCACTGGGATCTTTCTACATGGACACGAGCGCTGGTGCAGGGAGGACATTCAGCCGCAGAGCTCATCAAAGAAGTTTCCATAGGTATGTGTGAATACAGAGCGCAACTGCGACTGTCCACCTTTTGAGCGGCTTTGGCTCTGGAAGATTTTATCCCACTTTTTTTATCCATTTTCTCCGTAGGGATTTCAAGACATTCTATATGGCAAATCAAACCACTGTAGGATAAATCACAACAAACTTTTGATTTGAAGCAGAAATTCAAGTAAAAGACTACTTAAAGAAATAGTTTACTTAAAGAAATAGTTCACCCAAAAATGACAATTCTACCATCAATCACGCTCATTCCAAACCATTATTGCTTTCTTTCTAATGCAAGGAATCAAAATCTTGGTCAGTCTTTTCAGAACAATGGCAGGTGATAGTACTTCACTAAAGCCACCACTATCATAAAAGTAGACCATGTTGCTTGTGCGTCATATTCCTGGAATTCTGAAGGCAAAAAAAAACTTGAAATTGAAGTCGTTTTCCAGGGAAAATCTTGAAATCCATTTGGCGTTCATGAACGCTATGACAGATTAGAAATGAAAAAAAAAAACGAGTAAATGCAATGTACATGAATTGAAAAACAATGTACTGTGTTTCAATTTTTGTAAATTATGATATAAACATGTACTATTATGTAGTTAAAGAGTGGGCACTGCAGAGCTCTTATATATCTTTTTGTTTCCATTGTAACAGCGTGTTCTCTGATTGGTGGATTTCTGTTTGGGGTTATGGGTAGTGTAGTTCTTTGGGTATTCATAAATTAAATTGAAATTCATAAATGAATCGCACTGATTTGTGGCTTTATCAGAATCATACATCATCTCTTAATCTCAGAGTTCATGGTAGGTCTGTCTTGAAAGGCTTATCAATTTCTTTATGGAGGGTTTTTAACTAATGAACCGGACTGTTGTGATTGACAAAGATTTGTGTTTTCCTTGTAAAACAATAGTTGGCCAGAGTGAATGTTGGAAATGTTCAGTGTTTTCCTTCCTGAGGAGATCTAGTTCCAGTCAGCACAGGAAACAGAAACACATTTTGTCTCTCATGGTTTGTGTGTGTGTGTGTGTGTGTGTGTGTGTGTGTGTGTGTGTGTGTGTGTGTGTGTGTGTGTGTGTGTGTGTGTGTGTGTGTGTGTGTGTGTGTGTGTGTGTGTGTGTGAGCGTGTATTTATCACTTTGTGGGGACCAAATGTCCCCATAAGGATAGTAAAACCCGAAATTTTTGACCTTGTGGGGACATTTTGTCGGTCCCCATGAGGAAAACAGCTTATAAATCATACTAAATTATGTTTTTTGAAAATGTAAAAATGCAGAAAGTTTTCTGTGAGGTTTAAGTTTAGGGGTAGGGTTAGGTTTAGGGGATAGAATATAAAGTTTGTACAGTATAAAAACCATTATGTCTATGGGAAGTCCCCATAAAACATGGAAACACAACATGAGTGTGTGTGTGTGTGTGTGTGTGTGTGTGTGTGTGTGTGTGTGTGTGTGTGTGTGTGTGTGTGTGTGTGTGTGTGTGTGTACTCCTCAGGCTGTGTGTTAAACAGACAGGAAGTGCGTCTGGTCCTGCATTACGACAGAGGTTTCACTGTCACTCGGGAGTCTGGTGAATCAGTGCTCTTTCACCTCCCATACGAGCGGCTTAAGATGTCTGCAGATGATGGAGTCAGAAACCTCTACCTGGACTTTGGTGCTCCAGAGGGCAAGATGGTAAGATTGACTGAACACATCATATTTACCTGTCATGAAACATGTGTCCTTTACGGAGGCCTAAGGGGCCGTTTACACTGAAGGCGTAATTGTGTTCGTCTGCACTGTTTCTCAATTGTTTTCTATGTAATCATAAACTAGACCGATGTCTTTGTCATCTTACTGTTTTTGTTTTTTTCTTTTCGTTTTTTTCTTAGCGTCTCACACAGAAACGCAGTGTTTTTCAGATGCTGTCAGGTTAAAAAAAAACAGATCATATTTCACCCCCAAAAATATATACATTTTATCATCAGAATGTGTCTAAAGTTAAATAATTAAAACTTTAATGAAATGAATATAGAACAATAATTTTCAACATAAAATTGTGTTGTTTTTTGTCAAATGAAGTGTTTTTATACAGATCCTCGATACAAAATAAAACTTTGGAGTTTATTTGTCAAATAAAGTGCTGCATAACAGAGCACCACAGATGTGAGATATTGCTTAAATATAATACAATTAATATCGTTTTATTATTATTATTATTAGTAGTAGTTGTTGTAGTATAACAGTAAATATTACATAATTATACAGTAGTGAGTTATTTCTTTTTTCCATTTAAATTGAGCTTTTACTTTTGCAAAGCTTTTTCCGTTCCTGTGTGTTTCTCACCTACAGTAAAGCAGGTTCAAAGTGATTATTAAACCGCAAAAGGCTGCTATTTAATTAAATATATGTGTAGTCTGCTCACTGTCTACTGCTACAAACAGTGTGCGAGTATGAGTCAAGTATCTCTGAAAGGTATGAGCAGGTGTGTCCGCACAACACCAGCTCCAAATATTGTATATATATAGTGCTCATATTTGAAGCGCACAGCACATGCAAACAAAATTTTTATCTAATTTAAGATGCACTCGGTAATTTTTCCCCATTTGAAAAGTTTCACTCCTGAAGTAATGAATTGTAATTTTGAAACATATGTATAAAATCATGAGCGCTCACATGAGATGAGGACTTTAGACTCTCAGTAACCTTATAAAAGCCGTTTTATTCTACATGGGGCAGGGGTTCCTCATGGGGGCTGCCATTTTAGAATCACATGAGGACCATCTGAATATTACTCTCTTAATCTCAGTTACGTCTTGTTAATCACGGCTGATTGTGAATAATGAATTTTTAGAATGGCATCTGTAACTGAAATCTTTTGATTTTGAATGATGCTGCATCCACACCATTAGATGTCACAGAGTCCAAGAGGACATGAACAAAAAGTTACTGAGTGCACCTTTAAATTACAACCTTTGCAGTTATAGTCACACTAGGATATGTCATTTTTAATTTGTGCGCTGAATGTTTACGTACATTTGTATGTCAGATGACATCGTTTTTTGGTATTGAAGCATTTTTACGAGCACAAGTACAAGTACATTTGAGCGCATTATCTGACCAAATTCTGATACCAGTATCGTATCGGGACATCCCTATAAAATATATTGTTATCGTTTTAGATTCTGGTTCAGAAAAAAACTTTCCTTTTTGTATCTACATTTTTAAGGTCCTGTATGGCTCATCTATGTGGCTCCATTTGTAAATTGTTAAATTGTACCATTTTCAATAGTCAAAAACCAAATGTGGCTTCATCATGGGGTAGTGAAATCAACTGAATACTAAAATCGGTTTGTCCATTATGAAAATATTGAAATTGCCACAGTGCAAATATTGAGGTGAAATATTACCCGTTCATAAAAAAAAAAAAAAAAAAAAAAAGACTTACATGTGATTTACACTTGTTGACTAAAACTGTTTGTTCTATTAAATGTTTTCAGAGTAATCCATCTATTTTTTCTCACTGTAGGTGTTTGAGCTTCACTCTGGGCCAAAGCCGGTGGTGTTTGTGCTTCATTCATTTCTTTCTGCCAAACTGGCACGTTTGGGACTGCTAACGTAAAACCGAAAGAAAATAATGCCAGTTATATTACTTTACTCGAGCAGTATTTTCATAGTTCTGCTTCTTTGTTAGCTGAGTAGTCAAACACATTGCTGAATGATTATGTGTGCGTGTGCATGTGCTTGCCTGCGGTTGTGTGTGTTTGTATGTGTGCGGGTGTGTTGCATTTCTAATGCACGATGCATTCCCATTTTCCTCAGATCAAGTGCCTTCTCATCTAGTTAATGAGCTTTTACAAAATAAATTCAGGCTTTAAGGTCACAGCAAAGCTTTGCAGGATAACCCAAATCAAACTATTATTCTTGTATTATCTTTTATGCTTGTTTTACATGTAATTCACCTGTGTGTGTGTGTGTGTGTGTGTGTGTGTGTGTGTGTGTGTGTGTGTGTGTGTGTGTGTGTGTGTGTGTGTGTGTGTGTGTACATACACCTGTATGTTTTTATGCATTGCATGGTAAAGACTGTTATGTCTAAAAGTATGTTTTATAAATGTAATACAACTTTATGAATATGCATCATTGTAATGTACACCTGCTGTTTATGCAGATATGCAGCTTTAATGATATTCCTTCATGACTGACCAAAATTTGTAACCTCTTTAAACATTCTACTTAATAAGGTTTTTTTTTTTTAATAGGAATGATTCATTTCTCAGTGTATTTAGAAATAATGTATTTTATATCTGTTACTAGACTTCATAAGTGTTTGGCTCATTTATGACCAAACTGGCACCAGGCCTTGAGTTAATTCATTGTTCATTAAAGGTGCACTCCATGAAGGCCTTTATGTTTGTTGCCACTTGGAGGCATAAATACAGCATTATGCAAAAACATAAGTTCTCTGTTACTGACGTCATTGTAGAAGTGTACAGGGCCCCCTAGAGGACAGGGATGGAATTTATTTCAGAAATCGTTTTTGTTCCCTCACAAAAAGTTGTATTTTCCTTCAAAATTCCCTCGCAATAGTTTTGCGTTGCTCGCAATAGCAATTTGCACTCCTGTATGAAATAGTTTGTTCCCTCGCAAAATGTTGCATTCCCTTGGCAGCACTCATGAATTTGCACACAGCACCACATATAGAATAAAGCATCTTTTCTGTAAGACTTAAATGACTGGAGTTTCCATCTCATTTTAAACATATTTTGTAAAAAAAAAAAAAACACTAATCTACCATTTGATTTCATTCTGTTTAAAAGTTGAGCAATTGGCAAACAAAATTGATGAGTGCACCTTCAATGTATAGCTTGCGCTTTAGATGAGCATTCAGCCTGTACTAGCACTGATATCTAGTCTTTTGAGAGAAATTCACTGGCTTGAGTTAAATATACAGCAATTATAGCATCATTATAAATCCTTTATTAAGATTATGGCATTTTATTTAATGCATGCAATGCTGATACAATCCTTTGAAAAAATTTTACAAAGTTTGGGCAAGATTTCTCTTATAGTAGCCCATCACATCATCATCAGGTTATAGTTATTAATGTTTTGAAAGAAGTTATTTCTGTTAGGTGTATCTTCCTCCCTCCCTCTTAAAGTGTCTGGGTGTAAAGGACATTTTTTCTTTAAGATTAATTACATAAGGCAACTTGCACAATATTCCTATGTCAGTCTTATTTTAACATAAGGACCACTACACAAGTGAGTTGGTTGGGTCCATTAAAAGTCTTGAGTAAAAATGCACTGTGTGTACAAGGACCACACGTGCAACTTCTGTGATGACTTTTAAGTGCCCTTAAACTTTTATGGTCTATTGTACATTTTAACCCCACAGATATTTCACAGAGACAAAGATTTTTTTTTACCCACATGGAGGCCTTCAGTGACTCTTCTGAAGTCTCCATTAAAATAAAACATATTGTGTTTTAGACTGGCATGTTATAGATTTTTCTTTCACTGATCTAGCGTAGTTATGGTCATATGAAGTGCTGTTACAAGATTTCCATGTATGTTATGAGTTCACGCCTCTTACTAAAGACACATTGTATTGTAGATTCTCTTATCTATGAAACTGTTAACAAATGAATGATTGCCCAGGTTAATAAATTGCACTTATATCAGATGTTTGAACTTGTCAGTTGGATATTTGTCATGACCAATTCTTCAGACTATGAATGTATTTGATAAACCCATAAAGCTTACTTTTGAAGACCAAAGTTCCCTTGTGGCAGCTTGCAGTAAACAATCAAATACAAAAATTCAAATCTGCACATGTATGATATGCTTACAGCCTGTAACCCGAAGCTATGCAATATGTATGTAAATGTCTCATATAAATAAACATGTTCATTGAAATGCCTTAATGAGTCTGCTTTGGCTGGTTCAGTTTTCCTAGGTCTATAATATTTTATATTATTCTACCCAGTGGTTGTTGATGGATGCCTGATGTTGATTGTTCAATAGATGTGATTTACGGTTCACGTCATGTCAGAATTACAGTAATTATGTAATTCAGACTTGTTAAAATTGTTCACGACTTTCAGTTGCTCTTGTAACCGTGGTTCCCTGAAAGGAGGGAATGAGACACTGCGTCAGAAGCTGATGCTATGGTAGCACCTCCCGGGGGCATTGACTTTGAAACATTATACCTTAATGGCAATTTGATTCACTAGAGACGCTTGGGCACTCTGCCTATTCTGACATAAATGTGCCAGTGCCAGTGCCACACCATCAGGATTTTGTGACTGTAGGGAAGGAGAGTGTACCTCTCATCTTAGAACATTGAAAAATCTGTAGCTGCAGTAAAGCTCGTTCCCTTCTTTTTTGGAACTAAGGTTGCGAGAGTAACTGAAATGTTACTTTTAAAAATAAATTATGAACTTCGAAGTGGGGAACAAAAAACCCATGGCTCGATGCCAAGACAGAGACACTAGCATTATGACCGAGACATTATGGTGTAGCAATGTCTTAACACATCTTCCCAGGTAGTGGGAAGAAGGGAAGCATAGCAATCTCCCAATAGGGTAGTGAAACATTGCACGCATGCTCTCATTCAACCAATACTAACTAATTGGTCAGTGATCATCCTTCCTCTGTGAAGATCTGGGAAGAGAGGAAAGATCCATGCAGGTTATTAAACCTGGTAAAGGTGTGAGAGGAAGCCCAACCTGCAGCCAAACAAATGTCTTCTAGTGACACACCCATGCCCAGGTGGAGGCCATACTCCTGGTAGAATGAGCTTTAATGCATGTGGGATATTATATGCCTTGCAGATCATAAGCAAGCAGAATAGCATTCACAACCCAGAGAGATCCTTTGCTTAGTGATGGTAAAACCCTTTGAGCTGCCTCCAATGCAAACAAATAGTTGTTAAGATACCCTAAATGTATTTTTTCAGTCATTATACATGCGTAATGCCCTATAGAGCATGTGCAGTCTCTTAGTCTTGTCTAACTCCAAGGGAGGAAGAGAGAACACCTGCAGGGGTACAATCCGAGCCCTAAAGGGGGTTGCCAGCACTATGAGCACATAACATTCCCTGGGCTTGAGAATATCTTTTGACAGCTCCAGTCTGAACAATTTGCTGACCCAAAGGGTTCTGAAGGTTCCCAACACGTTTTACTGATGCCAAAGCAAGTAGCACATTTTTCAGTAAGAGTATGCGTAAGCTAGCAACCTCTGGTGGCTCAAACAGGGATCCCGTAAGCACGTTTAATACCAGTGCTACATCCCAGACTGGGATGGTAGCAGGTCGAAAAGGTCTTAGAAGTCTTGAACAATGCAGGAATCTACTGACCAGAGGATGTTTGACTACAGACAAACCCCCAAGGATGTCATGAATGGCCGAATACTTGAGTAAGTCCTGTATCCAAACGCTCTTATAAAAAAAACTGATTGTTCACCAGTAGCACCTGAATAGATGAACCCTGTTCAAATGCCAGAAAAGCAGTCTCCACAGCTCTTGCTGAGGATGCCAGATTGTGCCTCAAGCTTGCGAGAGCAGATCTCTTCTCAAGGGAATTTCCCAGGTCGGAGCATCCACAGCTCTATCACCTCCAGGACCCAGTGGCTGTTGGGCCATTTCGGCAGAACTAGTATAATTATATATATGTATATGTTTCCTTGTCCTCCCTTAACTTTGTAAGTGGATTGGGTGAAATGCATATTTACTTTCCGCAGGCCATCTGTGAGCTAAGGCATCCAAGCTTGCGCTGTCGTGAAGTACCAGAGCTGACAATGAGTGGTCACCGGGGAGGTAAAAAGATGCACCTTGTCTACCCTGAATACCTCCCAATTCCTCTGAACTGATTAAGGGTGAAGTCTCCAGACCACTGTCCTGGCATCCTGACACTAGAGTAAACCTGCTCCACTGTTAGGATGGCCGGGGATGTCAATCAATCAAATCAAAATCAAATCACTTTATTGTCACACTACTGTGTACACAAGTGCAACAGTAGTTGAAAGTCTTGTGTACAGTTCCGAGCAACATAGCAGTCATGACAGTGGCGAGACATATACCATTTTACAATAAACAACATAGTTACACATCAAATGTACATATACTTACACAACACAATACTAATATACAATGTACAGTAAACAATACACACAATATAGAATACACATACAATAAAAATAAAAAATAAGAGTATATAAAAATAAATATGCAGTAGTTATATTGTGGGGAATATATTTGACAGTCCATTGTGAGATAATAGATTAATAAAGTGCAGTGCTGATTGTTGATTGTGAGAGATCAAGTGTTCAAAAGTCTGATTGCTTGGGAGAAGAAGCTGTCATGTAGTCAGCTGGTGCGGGTCCTGATGCTGCGATACCGCCTGCCTGATGGAAGCAGTGAGAGCAGGTCATGACTCTGGAGTCTCTGATGATCCTCCGAGCTTTTTTCAGAAACCAGCTCCCCTCTGATGATGTTTCTGGCAGTTCGCACCACCCTTTGCAGGTCTTTGCGGTTGTGGGCTGTGCTATTGCCGTACCAGGCGGTGATGCAGCCAGTCAGGATGCTTTCTACAGTACTGGTGTAGAACCGTGTGAGGATATGGTGGTTCATTCCAAACTTCCTCAGCCGTCTCAGGAAGAAGAGGCGCTGGTGAGCCTTCTTCACAATGGCCTCAGTGTGGACGGACCATGTGAGTTCCTCAGTAATGTGGACACCAAGGAACTTGAAGCTGCTGACTCTCTCCACCGGTGCTCCATTAATGGTGATGGGGCTATGTTCTCTGTTTTTCCTCCTGAAGTCCACTACAAGCTCCTTGGTCTTACTGACATTGATGAAGAGGTTGTTAATTAAGAGCAAACTTAATGATGGCATTGGAGCTATGTGTTGCCACACAGTCATGTGTGTTCAGGGAATACTGGAGTGGGCTGAGAACACAGCCCTGCGGAGCTCCAGTGTTGAGGGTCAGTGATGAGGAAATGTTGCTGCCCATTCTAACCACCTGACGTCTGCCTGACAGGAAATCCAGGATCCAGCTGCACAGCGAGCTGTTTAAGCCCAGAGCCCGGAGTTTCTCATCAAGCTTGGAGGGCACTATGGCATTGAATGCTGAGCTGTAGTCTACAAACTGCATTCTCACATATGTGTTCCTGTTTTCCAGGTGGGAAAGAGCAGTGTGTGTTGTAGATGCAATGGCATCATCAGTGGAGCGGTGGTTGCGGAAGGCAAACTGCAATGGGTCCAAAGAGGTGGGCAGCACAGAACAGATGTGATCTCTGATTAACCTCTCAAAGCATTTGCTAATGATGGGGGTCAGTGCAACAGGACGCCAGTCATTTAGGCAAGTGATTTTGGATGTGCATATCACTTATTATTAGAAGACATGACTCTCTTTCCAGGTGCCAAACACCAGATTGCAGATTGCTCCATTGCACAGGCCTGTGTTGGACGCATCCTCTTTGCATCTGACTATCCAATAAGCTCTGCTCCCCTTCACTAGCTAGCATGGCCTAAACAGCAACATGTCACTAGGAGGCGAATGTGACTATGATGCCAATCGTGATCAGGGACTCACTTCCTCACTTTTGTGAACATGTTTGTGTCTCTTACAGCCTCTACAAGGTCTGTCAGTTGTGCTGGGGCATGGCAAACATCTGGAATAACACTAAAATCAAAAACCGAAATACTGTTCCCATTCACGGCACAGAATGGCAGGGAATGTTAAGGCTTTGTCCTGGGATTGTGGAAGAAACTTCTAAAATCTCAGTGTTGTGATATGGCCTCAACAACAGTAAATGGCATCAACAACAGTAAAGACAGGGCTAAACATCCTATGTTACTGTGGAGTTGTCACTCTCTTGATCCCAGCTCAGAACAGCAGGGAAAGCAAAAAGTGAATTACTGACAAATTTAGCCAGGGGTGTCATTCCACAGACACCAGGCCATACATAGACTTGCCAATATCCTGTGCAGAGATCTTGGTGACTGGAGTATCAATTCATGGAATGGCGCTTTTATCAAGCACCACAAAGGCAGCTGAACCAGAGTCCTGAACTGTGACTGAATAGGGAGAACGTCAAGTCAAAATGTGCATCTCTGGAAAGGGCAGCACTGGTGGCAAAGTTCAAAGGGGCATTGACATAATGAACACTTTTTTTCAATGGCAGAGTTTGCTCCAGCTTAAACCTTGTCAAGCATAGTAGAATGGACTAAACGCATTAGTTAGTCATGTGTGCTGACATGGCAACCACGTTGAGTTTAATTCCTAGGAAGGAAACTTACTGATTGGGCACCAACATGCCCAGTCAATTGTTTGTCTAGTTGGCCCTGTTATCAGGCTCAAGTGAAAAACTTTAAAGGTGCTATATGCAAGATTGACAACAAGTGCTTGAAATGGGTACTGAAGTCTAAATTCTAAATATTGGAGAGTTGTCTGCCCAGCCCCAGACTCTAAGCTCATGTGGTTGCCAGAATTTTGACATGCAAATTAGCCAACTTAGAATCCGTTTTAAAGGATTTCTGGGCTTTAAACTGTCTCCATCTTCCAAAGGCATCTCCAAAATATATCCATGTTTTACTATGCATCTGGTCATGGTGGTTATTAGACTTTGTGGTTATTAGCTTTTTAGGTCAGGCGAAATGCTAGTTCTCACCTGAATGCTAGTGTCCCTTTAAATCATCATGTTCAGGCAAAGCTACTTTATATGGAGAAAAAGATGGCATGCAAGGCGGGTGAAAAAACTCTCCTAAAATCTCAACATTCTGTATCCCTTCCTTTTGCATCTCACTCATACGGTCCATTGGGAGTCGCAGATGAGCATTAGTGAGAATAGAGGGGAGATGCCTCAGATTTCTGAATGAAAGTGAGCCAACAGTGAAGTGTGATGAGTTTCGTGTGTTCACCATGAACACAATCAAAATCTCAGGGCTCAGACCAGGATATATATAGTATGGCACTCATACAGAACAGGCAAATCGCTTAATGAGGAGATAAAGGAGCCTGTGACAAACCCTTCGAAATTCTCAGCGCTCTATATCTCCTCCTCTTGTGTCTTAATGATACGGTCTCTTGGAAGCTGCAAATGAGCAAGGAGGAGGAGAGGGGAATAGCTTCAGCTTTCTAAACAAAAGCGAGCTGCTAGAGCCAAGTGTCATGAGTTTCATGTGCTCATATTGAATATACTCGGTCTTAATGAGCACTATTAGAAAACAGCACTCATGCCAGTCAGACAGAGGGACATATCGCTCACAGGTGTAAAACACTTGCAAAACATTGCCGTCTTTAAAAAGACATGCTTTCAGGAAGTGACTATTAATTTTCTTCAATAAACTAATTTAGGAGTGCAATCTAGCACTATGCATTTACAAAATACATTATGCACAAATATGAATTTTCAAAGTCTTGTATCATCGCATATAGAACACAAAGTTTTTTTATACTACACGGAAGTGTTGTCATTTAATAGCTGATGGAAGTGACGTTTTAAGCGCACGTGATGAGTAGCTTTAGCGCATTAGCCAACCTCAGTTCAACCCATGTATCTTAAACAACGTACATATTCACAAAGCTTTGGGTGATGGTAAAGCATTCAACTCACATTTGTAAGGTGTTGTATGCAACAAAGTATTGCTAGCTGCTACATTCTTCATTATTTGCAACTGTTTTGTCAGACCAGCAGTGCAGCCAGGTAACTCCGCCCCTTCCTCTATGAACGCAAGCAGAGTGCACTGAGTGCATAAAGTATCAGACACAAAAGAGAAAACACTCATTGTGCCTGCACAAAAAACAGAAATGCACTTTTAGATAATTTTGTCATCCAATGTATTTAATTTATTTGTTGATCTGCAATCCCCGTCTCAATACGGCTCAGTTGAGGGAAGAAAGAAATGACACAGACACTCAATGGTATCAAATCCCTCTTCAACATTTATTGTTTCAGCATTCTGTTATATGGTCCAGAAAAACTGGACCCCCACCAATGATATAGTTCTTTACCTTATATGGGGGTGACATACATGTTTGAGCTACGTGTGAAACGTGAGAGTAGAGAAAAGAAACAGATTCCTAAGAACATCTTTAGAACAGGGAGCAGCTGCAGCTACCCCTACAAAAGAAGTTTAAAAGAGGCCTTCATTATTCCACATTACATCACCAGAGAAGTTGTTGAGAAGCACTAATTATTCCACAATGCCCACTTTGATCCTGAAAGGATCACGTAGCCTTCTCAACCAACTTCAGTATTAGGTACACACACATATTGGAGCATGGCGATATTATGCCTGTTTATCATCACATTCATCTTTTGCATTAGTAATTGTAGCAAACATGGGCCAAATAATAACATAATTAGAATGCATAAGGCAATCGATATAATGGAAGACATTCAGGGTGCGAACCGCCCAAACACATTGAAAAATGTCCCCATATTCCCTGATTTCCGGTGTTATCAGCTAATTCTTTATTCAACTTATCCATTTCCTTTCATACCTTCATGAATTCACCATCATCATCAATGCGACCCATGATGTATGTATAGCATTTGTCACCAAATATTTTACATACTCCTCCTCCATCTTTAGTCAAGAGTTAATCCAAACATTTAATACCTCTTGGCTGTCCAACAGTGTCTAGATATACTTCAGGGTCACTTGAGGCATCACCTTCTATGTACCTTCGTTTCCGGGTGTTTACCCGTACCTGCACGTACCCGTACGTAGAAACATCTTCCTGTAACATTACCATAAAACATAAACCATCATACATTATTTCTAGGAATTGGAATTACACTTGTGACTCCTTTCTGTTGTGTTGATACTGAACGGGCATAGGCAAGCACGACCACCTGCCATATTCAGAGTGTCAGTAGGAATGTCTTCATGTTGACTGTTCAGGGTCCCTCCTCAGGTCCTCCTAATTCACAGATTCCCGGTTGGGCACTGGCGCTGCGTGTTCAGCTCCTCCAGTGCTTTCACCGTTCACCATGAATAAGTAAGGCCCTCCTCTGGAGCAAGCTTCACGTGGCTTGTGTGGATCCACTGTGGTTGAAGGTCAGTTAGCACCCCCGTTCTGGTCACCGGCAGTTCAGTAGTTGGGCCCACTTTGGTTCACCTATTTTGTTGGTTTCAGACACTTCACCAGAACCTGCTGATTCGGAACAAATGAGTAGGGCTTTCTGCAGGCAGAGGGAGAGAGATATCATAATTTATGCCATTCAATATTTAATGAGGGAATCCACATATTCTGCAATCACCACCTTCTTGTCACCTGTGGAGAGAAAGGTAGCGCGGCCTTTGACCCCAAGGGGTCGGGAAAGGCTTACCCATTAGTATTTCAAATGGAGAGATTAACAACAGAGGATGGTGACATTCTGAGCTCAGTCAGCCGAATCTCTGTATTATTTATTTTGCCAAATTTTCACCATTTTATAATTTTACCTCACACACAGGAAAGCTTCTGTCCGTTTAGAATGGCAGTTCCAAGTGTGGTAATGAGTCGTGCTTCTTAGGCTTGTGTCTGTTGTTCTGTGCGCACATTAGACATAAGACATACATTTTACTGCATTTTGTACCCCATTTATGCAATAAGTTTGATTTCACTTAATTTGAGGCCCAATGTTGTCAGGTTCAGATGGATTTACCTGTAACAATGTAATGTCATTGTCTTTTACCAGTGTTGATTGTGTTATGGAAAAAGTCTCTTCAGCTTGATTCAGCTCTGGGCTTACCATAACTTCCCTTGCAGCCCACTTTGCTACCTCATCAGAATACTTCGAGTCTGTGTATATATCTATTGATTTAACTTTAGCCAAATGGCATGCTCTGATCAACGCAAACAACTCAGCAGCTTGTGCAGATTTATATGGGTGAATAAGCTTCAATAATTTGATTCGGAAGTTCCATTACAGCTTACCCAAACCAGTATACTGAATAATTTAGCTTGGAACAGGACCCATCAACGTACCAATGGTTCCCTCCTCCAGGGCGGATGATGAAACATCCAGCCTGCATAAAGTATATGTTTTCAGGCGATTGAAGCAATCATGTGTGTCGTTAGAAAATTCACCTCGAGTTAGTAATTTGTAATGATAAAGTCGTGGCGTGTACATCGGAGGTTGGTTTAATGGTCACATTAGCAGTAGCCAATAAAATAACTTCATACCCCGATCAAAAGGCAGAAATCGCGGGGGGTCGGGGGGGTCAGGACCCCCCATATCTGAGGGTTGCCCCCCCCCCTAAAATATCATTAAAATATGTGTATTGTAAATAATATAATGATATATTCTTAAAATAATTGTTTAAGAAATAAAATAATACAAATGCAAACGGGGCAACAACAAAAAAACCCTTGGTGTCCCCTTCAAAAATTGCTCTTGAGAATTGTTATGTTTATTGTCCCCCCCAACATTTTGATGAAATTTTCGCCCCTGACCCCGATCAATGTTGTGCTGTCATGTGGTAATGTTGTGCATGATTGTTCCTACCTGGTGAGAGGTGTGCACAATTAATGGATGTGAGAGAACAGTATGTTCTGCATGTTGTACCATCAACGCCTCAACAGTCACTGCTTACAAACATGCAGGGAGGCCTAAAATTTTGACAAGTACGCCACTGGTCTATATGTTCCGCAATAAGACTAAGCGAGGATCGCTGCTGCTGTGCCTGCCGCCTCGTGTACGTACAGATGAAAGGGTTCATCATGATTTGGTAGCAATGTCCATTTCAGCAGTCCACTTGATAGGTTCCTCAGCCCTTGAGAGTGTTGCTTCTCTCAGGTTTTTGTCATATAACGAGCAGTTTGGCACCCATGCTCGACAAAATTTCACTAAACCCAATAAGCTTTGCATTTGAGCCTTTGTTTTAGGGTGTTGAACGGTATTAATCATCTTCACTCTGTCTGTGGAGAGACATACTGTTCCTTTCTGTAGTTCATGAACCAGATTGATAGTTCAGTTCACCCATTGCATCTTTCCTTTTGATGTCTTGAAGCCAGCCTTTGCTAATACATTGCACACTGTAGTTGAAGCTGTGCTTGACTTGATGTCCGGGCCGGAAAGCAGAATGTCGTCAGCATATTGCAATAGACAGGTGGCAGCTTGGTGTCCTTCAAAGTAGAGTGCACTACAGCAGAGAACACAGCAGGCGAGTCTCTAAATTCTGTTACTATTGGCCTCCATATGTGAATGCGAACAGTGGCTGCGTATTAACCATGACTGACACTGAAGAATGCAGAACACAAATTTATAATAGTAAAATGAGTGTGGTCTGCTGGAATTTAGTTAATAGTAGTGCACACATCCGGCACCACTGGTGACAATGGTATGAATTTTTTCAACTCTTGTGTTAATCGCCATGTATTATTAGCTTTCTTCATAGGATTAATTGGTGATTTATATGATGAGTGAATGGGTTTACATTTTTTTTTTTTTTTAAACTAGTTTCAGACACTGTATTAATACTTTTAATACTTTTGTTTTTCTGACAGAGGATACTGTTTGCAGTATACTGGCAAGTAAGAGAGGAGTTTGGCAACATATGGTCTTACATCAATAATGCGCTGGGTCTACGTTGAGCATTTCCTGTTTCGCAGCAGAAGTGCTGACAGACGAGCTGCAAACTTCTCTGTAATGACTGAACGTATACTGAGGGCAACAGCAATTGTAATGAGTTAGAATCAAAAGTTTTTTTTTTTTTTTTTTATTTTATGCATCGGATCACAAACCAGTAGGCAGAACTGAGAGTCAGGCAAAATCATGCATTTTAAACAAGTTTGTGTTATCTGGAGATGTTACGGGTAATTTTGGTGTCATATTACACTTCACAGGAATGCCATTCATTCCCACAGAGCTTAGAGTGCGTCCCGTAATAGCGATGCGCTGTTAATGAACTTTTAGATGCGCCCGTATCGATGATTAAGGTATGCGGTTTTTATATAGTAATTCTTTGCAAATAGCCAGCATCTCTGACAAAGTTATGGAAATGATTTTATATCGGTCTGGGCACTTGATAAAAGGAAATGCAGATGTTTTATTTTCGCTTGTTTTTTCTTTGATTCGTCCGCGGCTGCAGCTGCAGCGAATGAGTTACCCTTAAATTGTGTTAAATCGGGATACAACAGTGCTCACGGTGTCTTTGGGAGGTTAGGGGTTAAAGCTTTGTTCACAACAATATCATATTTAGGCGGCTTGTTTTGAAACAGAGACCACTGCATGCATTTGATTAGTCTCTTTTTGTTCAGGACCTTTGTCCCAGAATGGTTTTATTTTCTTCCACACCTCATATGACTCTTATGTATATATATAATCCCACTGAGGGTGCTTTCACCCTTTTTAACAATAGATTTTAATTTACTCATGAATTGATCAATTTTTTTCTTCTTTTTTTCTTCCTTTTTCCTTTCTCCTTTCTCTGACCACCCAGCCAAATTGCTGATATATGGCTCAGTATTATAATCTTATTTATTGCAAAACATTATAATACTACAATTCCCGATCGACACGGTTCCTGCAGATCAAATTCCCTCCGTCTTTTCCTTAGGACAATTCCCGTCCTCTTCTTATTCATACCAGAATAAGGATATCCTTTAAACTACTGCTGTGGCTGTGGGGTTTTCCCTATATTATAATAGAGCAAACCCTCCTTCCTATTTCATAATAGGGCAAAATCGTCTCTTTGAAGAGGACGCCTAGCAGAGTTATTAACGGAGAAATATCGAGCCAAATTAAACTAAGTTTTATTCAATCTCTCATCAGACAGGAATACCTGATACTTAAATCAGTCTTACCTGTCTGGAGAAATCCCGACGAGCCCACAAACTGTTAGATAATTTTGTCATCCAATGTATTTAATTTATTTGTTGATCTGCAATCCCCGTCTCGATACGGCTCAGCTGAGGGAAGAAAGAAATGACACAGACAACTCAATGGTATGAAATCCCTCTTCAACGTTTATTGTTTCAGCATTCTGTTATATGGTCCAGAAAAACCACATTCCACTGGACCCCCACCAATGAAATAGTTATTTACCTTATATGGGGGTGACATACATGTTTGAGCTACGTGTGAAACATGAGAGTAGAGAAAAGAAACAGATTCCTAAGAACGTCTTTAGAACAGGGAGCAGCTGCAGCTACCCGTACAAAAGAAGTTTAAAAGAGGCCTTCATTATTCCACATCACCAGAGAAGTTGTTGAGAAGCATTAATTATTCCACATGCACTTACTGCAAGTGCTCGTATTTATACGCTGTTCAATACGCTGTTCAAGTTCACTGGGAGATTGTGCATGTTGTATGGCGTTAAATGTTGGACAAAACAGCGCAAGCGCATAAACACAGCGTGCAAGTGAATTACAACATTGTGAGCACCATGACACAGTTCGCACATAAAATGTAAACCTGCAGAACTTGCAAATCCCAAACTCGAGCACAAAAAATATGATTGTGCACACAAATTAACAAGTCGCAAGCAGAAATAACAAAAAATGATCTGAACACGCGTGCGCAGATCTGTACACACACGCGCAGCTGAAATCTTTACACACACAAGTCGGTTTTGACACTCATGGGTGGGGCCCTATCCTTTCTGTTAACAAATGCTATTGGCTGCTGACCAAATCCTGTATTGATTGGCTGCATCTCTTCGAATCTCTCATGATTGGCTGTTGGACGAGGACAGACTTGTTTTTCTTGTTTTTTTTTATTGACAAGAAAAACATACAAAACTCACGTAGGGGAGAAATAAGAAATATACATCAATAGGAACAATGCAATTATTGTCAGTGTAAATAAAATAAAGGTGTCCCCTACACAATACTGAACAACAAAAAGCAAACAACAAGGGGGTATTACTTAAAAAAAAAAAAAAAAATCTCTATTTTTCCAAAGGAGGGAACTGGGAAGATTGGGAATCGGATGATGGTAGACAGTAAAGAGGTTATTTAATTTCTTGTAGCTGTAAGATGTTTTGTGCGTTTATATATATATATATATATATATATATATATATATATATATATATATATATATATATATATATATATTATAGATGTACCGAAATTTTCGGCCGAAAATGGCACTTTCGGTTTTTGGCCGAAAGAGAAAAAAGGCCGAAAATATGAGCCGAAAATACCTCCTCGCTCCGCCCCTCAGTGCTCTGATTTCACTCTGGATCGATCTAGCCCTTATCACAGTGCTACCAAACAAAGGCTGATCATGTCAGCGGTGTGGAACTTCTTCAAAGTTCAGTGTTTATTCAGCAGAAATGTCAAGATATATATATATATATATATATATATATATATATATATATACAGAGTACAGCAAGAGATTCTACAGGAAAGTGTCACAACTAGCGCAGCTACACCACAACTTGAGGCGTATCTAGCGGAACTACGCCAGAAGCGACAATCCCCTTGACTACGCTAGCATAAACAAAAGACCGCTTTCCTTTGCTTGCGCGGATTGCGCACAGGTATTTTATCTGCCCAAGCACCAGCACAGAGAGTGAGAGACTGTTCAGTGCAGCATCTCATGTTCTTGATGAGCTTTCAGACAGGAGAGACTGTCAGAAAGTTTAGCAATTTTTGTTCTTGAAGAGAAACCTTTCACTTGTACTTAAATAGAAAGCGGTCCAATATGATGTGTACAGCAATTACATTACACTTGTTCTTCACTCGAGGATACATCTGTCGTTTACAGTTGAGGTTGGATTTAGTTCAATTACTGCTGTTTTGCACTGTTGTTTTCCACAATAATTTTCACTTAAAGTGTACATACGTGTACATAAACAGAATAGAGCACTGATCTATATATATAATTATATATTATAGTTATATATAGATCAGTGGAATAGAGGCCCTCTGCCATTCTGTGTTCTGCCTGTTGTTTTAATAAAAATTACTGTTGCATATTTAAACTTTTTGAAAGATGGTAGCTAAGTTCATTACTTGACTGTTGTTTTTCATATAATAGTTTTCTAAAACTTTACATTATTTGGATAATTGTTAATAAAATCTGTAAAATTAGATTTCTACAGAACTGAAAGAAGAATATTTAATATAGTTTTAATATATTTTTTGTCCAATTTTGGTGTTACTTTCAATAAAAGTGTGATTTATTTTATTGGTTTGTAGTTTTTCAATTCCGATTCATTAAATTCATGAAATTAATGAAAAAGTATAAAATTAATACAATTATACACACCTTTTTTTTTTCTTTTTTTTTTAAATAGGTAAAAATTTCGGTTTCGGTTTTTGGCCAAGTGCATCCTGGATTTTCGGTTTCGGTTTCGGCCCAGAATTTTCATTTCGGTGCATCCCTAATATATATGTGTGTGTGTGTGTGTGTGTTTTCTGTATTTGATAATAACTGAAAATAGGTGGAAATATAGAACGCAGCAAGGCGTTTAGTGAACCTGTTGAGAGGTACCCTATCTATCCATATCTATCCATCTAACGTTAATGATGAAGGGAATGTTAGTGTTTCACAAAATGGTAAGTGTAGATAGCTACATGTCAGATAATTCCCAGCTTGTTAGTGTTGTACTGCAAGGGCCATCCACTACTCATCAGCCTCTACATGAATGTAGATGAAATGCAGGCTCAGAGAGGAAGCCATTCAGGCCCTAGGACCCTTGGGGCTGGGAAAGCACAGCAGGTGGAGCAGAATATGGCCAGGTTAGGAAATCAAGTGTACATAAAATATAATATTATTACAGGAATGTCTCTCTGAAATGTTTGATTCTGATTTGTCAGTTGCAACATTATATGACCGATAATGATCGTCGTCAGTAGCCAGGCTTTATAATGACCGCTCATCCGGCACTTCTTTCATGTCTGTTATCACACTTCGGATAGATGCGCTCTCGTTTTATTCCAACGCAGCTAGTGTCATCTTGCCTCTCATATATATATATATATATATATATATATATATATATATATACAGTGAGGAAAATAAGTATTTGAACACCCTGCTATTTTGCAAGTTCTCCCACTTGGAAATCATGGAGGGGTCTGAAATTGTCATCGTGAGGTGCATGTCCACTGTGAGAGACATAATTAAAAAAAAAAATCCAGAAATCACAATATATGATTTTTTAACTATTTATTTGTATGATACAGCTGCAAATAAGTATTTGAACACCTGTCTATCAGCTAGAATTCTGACCCTCAAAGACCTGTTAGTCTGCCTTTAAAATGTCCACCTCCACTCCATTTATTATCCTAAATTAGATGCACCTGTTTGAGGTCGTTAGCTGCATAAAGACACCTGTCCACCCCATACAATCAGTAAGAATCCAACTACTAACATGGCCAAGACCAAAGAGCTGTCCAAAGACACTAGAGACAAAATTGTACACCTCCATAAGGCTGGAAAGGGCTACGGGAAATTGCCAAGCAGCTTGGTGAAAAAAGGTCCACTGTTGGAGCAATCATTAGAAAATGGAAGAAGCTAAACATGACTGTCAATCTCCCTCGGACTGGGGCTCCATGCAAGATCTCACCTCGTGGGGTCTCAATGATCCTAAGAAAGGTGAGAAATCAGCCCAGAACTACACGGGAGGAGCTGGTCAATGACCTGAAAAGAGCTGGGACCACCGTTTCCAAGGTTACTGTTGGTAATACACTAAGACGTCATGGTTTGAAATCATGCATGGCACGGAAGGTACCCCTGCTTAAACCAGCACATGTCAAGGCCCGTCTTAAGTTTGCCAATGACCATTTGGATGATCCAGAGGAGTCATGGGAGAAAGTCATGTGGTCAGATGAGACCAAAATATAACTTTTTGGTCATAATTCCACTAACCGTGTTTGGAGGAAGAAGAATGATGAGTACCAACCCAAGAACACCATCCCTACTGTGAAGCAGGGGGTGGTAGCATCATGCTTTGGGGGTGTTTTTCTGCACATGGGACAGGGCTGACTGCACTGTATTAAGGAGAGGATGACCGGGGCCATGTATTGCGTGATTTTGGGGAACAACCTGATTCCCTCAGTTAGAGCATTGAAGATGGGTCGAGGCTGGGTCTTCCAACATGACAATGACCCAAAGCACACAGCCAGGATAACCAAGGAGTGGCTCTGTAAGAAGCATATCAAGGTTCTGGCGTGGCCTAGCCAGTCTCCAGACCTAAACCCAATAGAGAATCTTTGGAGGGAGCTCAAACTCAGTGTTTCTCAGCGACAGCCCAGAAACCTGACTGATCTAGAGAAGATCTGTGTGGAGGAGTGGGCCAAAATCCCTCCTGCAGTGTGTGCAAACCTGGTGAAAAACTACAGGAAACGTTTGACCTCTGTAATTGCAAACAAAGGCTACTGTACCAAATATTAACATTGATTTTCTCAGGTGTTCAAATACTTATTTGCAGCTGTATCATACAAATAAATAGTTAAAAAATTATACATTGTGATTTCTGGATTTTTTTTTAGATTTTGTCTCTCACAGTGGACATGCACCTACGATGACAATTTCAGACCCCTCCATGATTTCCAAGTGGGAGAACTTGCAAAATAGCAGGGTGTTCAAATACTTATTTTCCTCACTGTATATACACATAAAACATCTTACAGCTACAAGAAATTAAGGAGGAATTTAGAAAGAAACCATAACCTCTTTACTGTCTGCATTATCCGATTCCCAATCTTCCTAATTTCTGTCTGTTCTCATCCAACAACAGCCAATCACGAGAGATTTGAAGAGATGCAGCCAATCAATACAGGATTTGGTCAGCAGAAAATAGCATTTGTTAACAGAAAGGATTGGGCCCTGCCCCTGAGTGTCAAAACCGACTTGTGTGCGTAAAGATTTCAGCTGGGGGAACTTCGGCCAAGATGGCGACCGAGACTCACGTGTTTTTTCTGCTTATAGAGTAATTTTCTTTTTACGCCATATGAACAACGATAACTTTCATCGTTTAATGGTGTGCAGTGTTAATTTTTGACACGTAGCAAGGAAACAGTCTTACGCTTCGAATTCCCTTCTATATTTTCTATATTAATTTATGTAATGGCGGAGAAGAGACCTGCAAAGATAAAGCACCGCCTGGGCACGTAAAGGTGTCTCCTGATCAGATGGACGTGCACTCATATGCACGTAAAAGTGATAATACAAGTCTCATACCCCTGCCTGAATCTGAGCCTTGTACTCCGGACTCGAAGAGAAGTCGGACTGAACCCATACTCAGGGAGGTACAAGATAATATCGTCAAGATATTAATGGAGAAGATGAATCAGAATACTGCTGATCTTAATCAAGAAATAAAGCAAAACCGAGAGTGTGTTAATGCTTTGAAGGAGGCTACAGAATTTATTTTTCAAGAATTGAAGGATGTAAAGGCAGACATCTCTAATATGAAAACAATGGCTGAAGACCATCAGAAACGGATAACGGAACTGGAGGAACTTGAGGCTGTATGGATTGGCAGAACAGCAAGGCGAGGAAGTTAAAGCACGGGTGGTTGAAATCTGCCGCTCTGTTATCCCAGAAAACTAGGAGACCTGTCAACAGCACATTGATGTTAGCCACAGAGTTGGTAGGAAGAGTGCGGAGAAGATTCGACCAGTTATCATCAGGTTCGTAGCCAGGCCAACAAGAGATCTCATTAGGAAGGACGCTAGAATATCGGAATATTTGAAATCGAGAAAGCTGCGGTTTGGGGAAGACCTAACGACAAAAGATAAGGAGGCTCATAACAAATTATGGCCCCAAATCGATGCTGCACGTAAAGAAGGGAAAAGAGCATTTTATGTTGGAGCTAAAGCAATAATCGATGGAAAAGAAATTTGAGTATAGTGAGCAATAGCTGCTCTCTACGCTATACATGTTTGTTAAACATTTTATCTTTGTTTGAGATATTCACCTTGAAGCTCCTGTATGGGACTTTATTTATGAGAATTGGACTCTAAGGTAAACAACATTTATTAGGTCTCACATTTCATTGATTGACTTCTTTAAATATACACACAGGACTTTTTGGTCAGTTACGCTGTTCTATGGCGTTTGATATGTTTTTTTTCTTCTTTTTTTGCTGCTTGTTTTTCTCTACGTAATGTCATTATGTTTATATTCGTATAATGTAAGGGGTATTCGTGATATGTTAAAAAAATATATATATTTTTTATATATCTTAAGAGATTCAAGGCTGACTTGAATTTTTTGCAAGAGACTCATGCATTAGGATCTCACTACAAATTCTGGAGAACTCAATGGGGAGATGATGTTTTTTGGCTGTCATATGGAAGCAGTAACTCTGCAGGTGTTGCGATTTTAAGAGGAATGTTTAAGGGGAAAGTACTTAAAAGTAATGTACACTCAGCTGGAAGATGGATCATTTTAGTAGCTGAGATAGAAAATAATATTATTATTTTAGGAAACATTTATGGTTATAATAACAAAGCTGAGAATCAAACTTTATTGCAGAGTTTTGAAGAGGAGATTTCAGAAATGTTGTTAACTTTTTCTAATGCTAATTTGGTTTGGGGTGGAGACTGGAACACCATCAGTGATCCCTTATTGGACTGTCTTCCTCCATGATATGTTAGACAGTATGGTTATTTTTCTTATATTAATGATTTATTTGTGCATCTTAACTGTCTTGATGAATGGAGAAATAGGAATCCTGGTAAAGTTGAGTTTACATGGAGTAATAAGGATGGTTCCAGACAATCCAGAATTTATTTTTGGCTATTGTCTAAAGAATTGGCACATAAAGCTAAAAAGATTGATATAATACCTTCCTGTTATGCGTGTGGGATGCAGGAGAAGGCAGACGGGAGGTTTGGATCCAAACGCAGATTTTTATTAACAAGTTTAAACAAACAAATTTAACAAACACAGGAACAAACGAAAAGTCCACGATGGGAAAAAGTCAAATTCAAACACAAAATAACATCAGAAGAACTCAGATTGAAAAAACATCCACGAAGGGCAAAAGAACATCAGGGTGAACATTAACAGCGAACATGAAACAATAATGATTGACAAAGGAAGGGGGAAACAGCGGGGTTTAAATAACCAGACACGATGATGACAAAATAACAATCAAGTGTGGACAATAACGCAGTGCTGGCAGTGAGGGCCGGCGATGATGGGAAATGTAGTTTTACAAGGACAGTGAAACACGGGGAGGACAACAAGGAAAACGTGACATGGAATATGATCAGTGACGAGTGAAATGGAAAACACGGGGCAGACAACAAGGGATCATAACATAGCCCCCCCTCAAAAGGACCGGATTCCAGACGGTCTTAGGAAACACAAAAATAACAAAAACAAAATGTTCCAGGAGAGAGGGTCTAGAAGAGGGGGAGATCAGACAGACCAAAGGGGGCACAAGGGACACAAAGACAGACCAAGGAGGCACAAGGGGCAATTAGGCAGTCCATGGAGGCAAGAGGGACGGACAGGCAGACCAGGGAGGCCGAGAGGGCCGATAGGCAGTCCATGGGGGTATGAGACGGGGACCGGGTCAGGTGGCCTGGGGGGCGTCCACCGGGTAGGGAGGCCAGGGAGGTGGCCACAAGGCAGGGACAGGTTTAGGTGGCCTAGGAGGTGGCCATAGAGCAAGGGCCGGTTCAGGGGGCCTGGGAGGAGGAGTGGCCACTGGGGGAGCTGACGGAGCCAAGGATGACTTCTGAGGCGGAGCAGTCGAAGACTTGGGTGGCGGCACCGAAGGAGGCGTAGGCAAGGCCGCAGGAGACCCTGGGGGCGGAGCAGAGGCAGGCAGAGCCTTGGGTGGGTCAAGAGGCGGAACCGTGGTGGGCGGAGCCAAGGAGGACTTCGGAGGCGGAGCCGTAGAAGGCTTGGGAGGCAGCGCCGTTGAAGGCGTAGGCGGAGCCGTAGAAGGTTTGGGAGGCGGAGCCGAGGGAGGCTCGGGAGGCAGAGCAGAGGGAGGCTTGGGAGGCGGAGCCGAGGGAGGCTCGGGAGGCAGGGCCAAGGGAGGTGATGGCGTAGAAGGCTCAGAAGGCGGAGCTGTGGGAGCGACTGGAGGTGGAGCCGAGGGAGGCTCAGGAGCTGCAGGAGGCTCTGAAGGCGGAGCCGAGGGAGGCTTCGGAGGCGGAGCTGGGAGAGGCTCGGGAGACTCCGGAGGCGGAGCCGTGGTTGGTGGAACCATAGAAGGCTCAGTAGGCAGGGCCGAGGGAGGCTCCGGGGGCGGAGCCGTGGTTGACGGAGCTGTGGGTGGCTCGAGAGACTCGAGAGGCGGAGCCCTGGGAGGCTCGAGAGACTTGAGAGGCAGAGCCCTGGGAGGCTCGAGAGACCTGAGAGGCGGAGCCCTGGGAGGCTCGAGATACCTGAGAGGCGGAGCCCTGGGAGGCTCGAGAGACTTGAGAGGCGGAGCCCTAGGAGGCCCGAGAGGAGCCCTGGGAGGCTCGAGAGACTTGAGAGGCAGAGCCCTGGAAGGCTCGGGAGGAGGAGCCAAGGAAGACTCGAGAGACTTGAGAGACTTGAGAGGCGGAGCCCTGGAAGGCTCGGGAGGAGGAGCCCTGGAAGACTTGGGAGACTTGAGAGGCAGAGCCCTAGGAGGCCCGAGAGGAGCCCTGGGAGGCTCGAGAGACTTGAGAGGCGGAGCCCTGGAAGGCTCGGGAGGAGGAGCCCTGGGAGGCTCGAGAGACTTGAGAGACTTGAGAGGCGGAGCCCTGGAAGGCTCGGGAGGAGGAGCCCTGGAAGACTCGAGAGACTTGAGAGGCGGAGCCCTGGGAGGCCCGAGAGGAGCCCTGGGAGGCTCGAGAGACTTGAGAGGTGGAGCCCTGGGAGGCTCGGGAAGAGGAGCCCTGGAAGACTCGAGAGACTTGAGAGGTGGAGCCCTGGGAGGCTCGGGAAGAGGAGCCCTGGAAGACTCGAGAGACTTGAGAGGCGGAGCCCTGGGAGGCTCGAGAGACTTGAGAGGCGGAGCCCTAGGAGGCTCGGGAGGAGGAGCCCTGGAAGACTTGGGAGACTTGAGAGGCGGAGCCCTAGGAGGCCCGAGAGGAGCCCTGGGAGGCTCGAGAGACTTGAGAGGCGGAGCCCTAGAAGGCTCGGGAAGAGGAGCCCTGGAAGACTCGAGAGACTTGAGAGGCGGAGCCCTGGGAGGCTCGAGAGACTTGAGAGGCGGAGCCCTAGGAGGCTCGGGAGGAGGAGCCCTGGAAGACTTGGGAGACTTGAGAGGCGGAGCCCTAGGAGGCCCGAGAGGAGCCCTGGGAGGCTCGAGAGACTTGAGAGGCGGAGCCCTGGAAGGCTTGGGAGGAGGAGCCCTGGGAGGCTCGAGAGACTTGAGAGACTTGAGAGGCGGAGCCCTGGAAGGCTCGGGAGGAGGAGCCCTGGAAGACTCGAGAGACTTGAGAGGCAGAGCCCTGGGAGGACCGAGAGGAGCCCTGGGAGGCTCGAGAGACTTGAGAGGTGGAGCCCTGGGAGGCTCGGGAAGAGGAGCCCTGGAAGACTCGAGAGACTTGAGAGGGGGAGCCCTGGGAGGCTCGGGAAGAGGAGCCCTGGAAGACTCGAGAGACTTGAGAGGCGGAGCCCTGGGAGGCTCGGGAAGAGGAGCCCTGGGAGGCTCGAGAGACTTGAGAAACTTGAGAGGCGGAGCCCTAGGAGGCCTGAGAGGAGCCCTGGGAGGCTCGAGAGACTTGAGAGGCGGAGCCCTGGAAGGCTCGGGAGGAGGAGCCCTGGAAGACTTGAGAGACTTGAGAGGTGGAGCCCTGGAAGGCTCGAGGGGCGCTGGCTCTTGGACGGTCATGGCTACTGGCGCTGGCTCTTGGACGGTCATGGCTACAGGCGCTGGCTCTGGGACGGTCGAGGCTACAGGCGCTGGCTCTGGGACGGTCGAGGCTACAGGCGCAGGCTCAGGGACGGTCGAGGCTACAGGTGCTGGCTCAGGGACGGTCGAGGCTACAGGCGCTGGCTCTTTAGCCATGGTATGTATGAGCTTGGGTCCGCTGGACACTGGGGTTAGAGCCACGAGGGGTTCCGGGGACGGAGCTGCGGGAGGCGGAGGTCGGAGAGCAGAGGATTTTCCCCTTCTCCTCTTTCTCCGGGCGGGTGAGACTGGCGACGCTGGAATGCTGTGCGTGGTTGGCGTGGCGTCAGGCTCGCTGACCGTAGCTGACGTGGACCCAGGCTCGTTGACCATGGCTGACGTGGACCCAGGCTCATTGACCGTGGCTGACGTGGACCCAGGCTCGTTGACCGTGGCTGACGTGGGCTCAGGCTCGCAGACCGGGGCAGGCGTGGGCTCAGGCTCACAGACTGGGGCAGGCGTGGGCTCAGGCTCGCAGACCGTGGCTGACGTGGGCTCAGGCTTGCTGACCGTGGCAGGCGTGGTCCTGGAGGCTGAAGCCCGTCTTCTCTTCCTCCTCCGGGCAGACGAAGTGGACCGCGCTGGCTCATGGAAAGTGACTGGTGTGGGGGTGAGCTTGCTGACAGATTGGGCTGGCGTGACAGGAAGCGCCATGGACGACTGGAGAGTCACCACTGAGGGAGGAGAGACAGGGTCCTCCTCAGCAACGCCCACGGTTAACGGCAAGCCGCAGACCCGCAACGTTGCCTCCAGGAAGTTGCGGAGAGTCCAGCCTCGCGTCGCCTGTGGTAACCGCTCCTTCAGCGAAGTGTTCAAATTGCCCCTGAAGAAGACCACGAAGTCTGAGTTGTGCGGCAGCTCGAGGAAGTCGTAAATGTGGTCTTCCACAGGTCGGTCCTCCTGTTTCAAACAGAGCAGTTCATAGTTGGCTCGTTGAACAGCTGGATCCATTGTTTGATCAATCGTTCTGTTTTGCGTGTGGGATGCAGGAGAAGGTTTGGATCCAAACGCGGGTTTTTATTAACAAGTTTAAACAAACAAAATAAACAAACAAAGGAACAAACGAAAAGTCCACGATGGGAAAAAGTCAAATTCAAACACAAAATAACATCAGAAGAACTCAGATTGAAAAAAAAAACATCCACGAAGGGCAAAAGAACATCAGGGTGAACATTAACAGCGAACATGAAACGATAACGATTGACAAAGGAAGGGGGAAACAGCGGGGTTTATATAACCAGACACGATGATGACAAAATAACAATCAGGTGTGGACAATAATGCAGTCTGGCAGTGAGGGCCGGGAATGATGGGAAATATAGTGTTACAAGGACAGTGAAACACGGGGAGGACAACAAGGAAAACGTGACATGGAATGTGATCAGTGACGAGTGAAACGGAAAACACGGGGCAGACAACAAGGGATCATAACACTTCCATTCTTACTGATCATAAAATGATTAATGTTATGATTAGTTTTGATAGTTTAGCTGAAAATAGATCTGGGTTTAATTATTGGAAGTTATCCTTGAAAATGAACAATTTCAAAAAGTTGTTAAAGATATTATAACAGATTTTTATAGTAAGGAAAATTATTCAAAAATGTATGGGAAGCATTGGGAATTTATGAAGTATTCACTAAGAACATTTGCTATTAGATTTGGAAAATAAATTGCCAAAGACAGAAGGGTTAAAGAGGATTCCATCATTAAACATATTATTTTTATATATGGAAAACATAATTTGTCTCAGATAGATAAAGACATCTTAGTTATATTACAATTAGAATTGGATCAAATATTTGAGAATAAAGCTAAAGGAGCATTTGTGAGGTCAAGGCGTAAATGGTTGGAAGAAGGAGAAAAGAACTCAAAATATTTTTTTTAAAGAGACTTTAATGCTAAAGTTTCAACAGATTTAAATGAGATCGCTCAATTTGTAACAAGCTTTTATAAAAAGTTATACACAAAAGATGAAGGCATTGGAGATGCAAAATCTTTCTTGGATAATATTAAAATAAATTCTACTATAATAGACGAAGACAAAAAACAATTTTGTGAAAGGGAAATAACATTGGATATGGAAATAACATTGCCATTCCACCCCTGTGTATTTCCAGGATGCGGTAGAGTGCTCTCCGCTTCAGACGGCCACCGGCGTTGTCTCGTGTGTCTGGGTAACAATCACACCGAGGCTGCGTTTGTGGATGGTTCATGCTCTCACTGCGAGGGCGTGACCATGACAACATTTTAGTTGCGGCTCGCTTTCAACCAGAAACAAGCCACTCCAGCCGCCCCCCACATTGCTCCTTATTCCCACGGGATTGAGGACGGTGCAAGTAGTGCTGGAAGCAATCTGGGGATGGCAGCGGGTGCAGCTCTGTCAGGTACCCCCCGCAAATGAGCTCGCCGCTGCATCGGAGAATGCGCCGTCTGACGCGGATGACTCCCTTGGGCTCCCGCCTTCCGGCCAGCACACCCAAGCTGCAGGGTGGAAGCGGCATGTCCGGCAGGGCTGTAGGCCTTCGCTGTCAGCGAGGATGTTGTCCTACAGGCCTTGGAAGGGAGTACAGGGCGACCCCGCCAGGTGGTAGGGTTTCCAGGGCATAAGTGGAGCGCAACAGCCCTATCCACCGGGGGAATCGCTGTGTACCTGTGGGCCATTTTGAACAGGAGTTTGCGCAGAGCCCGCAGAGCTCCAAGATCGGTCATAAGCCACCAACTGTCTTGGGTACAATGAAGTAAGGGCTGTAGAAACCACTTACCTTGAGAAGCCGGCATCCCCATACTCAATTACCTCGACGACTGGCTCATACTGGCCCACTCTCGAGAGTTACTGTGCGCTCACAGAGACCAGGTGCTCAAACACCTCAGCCGCTTGGGGCTTCAGGTCAACCGAGAAAAGAGCAAGCCCACCCAGGTTCAGAGCATCTCCTTTCTCGGCATGGAGTTAGACTCAGTCTCAATGTCCGCACGTCTCACCAAGGAGCGTGCGCAGTCGGTGCTGAAATGCCTCGCCAAATTCAAGCAACTGGAGTGGCTTGCTTTCAGTTGGAAGCGAGCCGTGACCGCAACGTTGTCATGGTCATGCCCTCGCAGTGAGAGCATGAACCATCCACAACTCTAAAACTCTTCCAGAGGCTCCTGGGGCATATAGCATCCTCCGCCGCAGCCACGGCGCAGGGGTTGATGCATATGAGACCGCTTCAGCAGACTCGAGTCCCGAGACGAGCATGGCGCCGCAGCACGCACCGTGTGACAATCACCACCGCCTGCCCCCAGACACTCAAACCATGGACAGACCTCTGCTTTCTACGGGCAGCTGTGCCCCTGCAGCAGGTGTCCCGACACGTCCTGGTCACTACCGACTCCTCCAGATTAGGTTGGGGCGCCGTGTGCAAAGGGCACGCAGCTGCGCTGGCATATCAATTGCCTAGAGTTGATGACTGTTTTATTTGCCCTGCGGAAGTTTCTCCCATTAATTCGAGACAAACATGTCCTAATCAGGTCAGACAGCACCACTGCGGTAGCGTACATAAATCGCCAAGGCGGCATATGCTCCCGCCACATGCCACGACTCGCCTGTCGTCTCCTCCTTTGGATTTGGGAACAATTCGGCAGGGCCCAGGTAGATCTGTTTGCCTCCCGAGAGACCTCCCATTGCCCACTCTGGTATGCCCGAACAGAGGCTCCCCTTTGGGCAGACGCACTGGCACACAGCTGCATCCAGCATCCAGACCTTTGGAAACTCCACGTCTGGTCCCTGGACGGGACGTGGAAGATCTAGCTGGTTTACCACCTACCGTCGTAGACACGATCAACCAAGCCAGAGCCAGAGTGTTGTAGCAACTCCCCCTCGCTGAGGCTGGATCTACCACCGCACCACTCCAACGTGTCGCCTAAAAACACATGTGATGTATTCACCACTTTACCTCCCCGCCGGGTAGGTGTTGTCTCCGCAGGGTCTTTTCCCCCTGAAAGAATAGGAAATTGGGTAAGACCCCCTTCCCTCGATGCATGTAAAGGCCCTAGCCGTCTATTGATCTATGCGAGAAACATAGAGAGAAAAGAGGCCCAGCCAGGCTTGGCCCGTTCCCAGGTTGGCAGGGTAACCAGAAGGACTCCGACAACTTTTTTGGGGCATTGGGGAAGGGTATGTGCAGTCTGATACAGCTGGTCGTCTTGGCACGTAAAACACCTGCCCACTCCTGTGTCAGCAGAACACGTACAGGGCTCAGCGCATGGCGTGATTTAAATTGGACACCTAGTGTCGCTTCTCCGACACAACGTCGAAGAGAGCGACAGACGGGGAACGTCTAGGTTA
The DNA here is from genome assembly GCF_025860055.1 of Xyrauchen texanus. Taxonomy (NCBI): domain Eukaryota; kingdom Metazoa; phylum Chordata; class Actinopteri; order Cypriniformes; family Catostomidae; genus Xyrauchen; species Xyrauchen texanus. Next base: position 22,566,770 of record NC_068324.1, read on the forward strand.
CGGATGTAACCTCCGTTCCCTGATGGAGGGAACGAGACGTTGTGTCTTCCCGGCCACGTCGCTGAGCCGAGCCGCTGTAGTGGCCGGACCATTTCCGGCTCCTCAGAAAAATCCTGAATGAACTCTAGTATTTCCTCGCCTTTATACCCATATGTCCGGGGGCGGGGTATGCAAATACTAGCTGCCAACTTCTCATTGGCCTTTTTTCATAGATCAGAGGTATATTCGGTGCTCAAGTGAGACCCCTAGTGGTGCTTCTCTGACACAACGTCTCGTTCCCTCCATCAGGGAAAGGAGGTTACATCCGTAACCTAGATGTTTCTAATACTATTTTTTTAAATTAAATGGATTCAGAATTGTATTAAATCTAATAACAAATTGTGGTATTATATCCCAAATTTAGTTTTTAACAAAATTGGCGGTATTAAGTTTCTCCTCAGTTGCAATATTGATATTAATAAAATCCCCATTAAACTATCTAACTTTCATAGACAAGCTCTGTTATCTTGGTTGCTGGTGTACAAACACAATTTCTCTCCCCACAAATGTTTGATTTGGAATAATAAAGATATTAAATATAAGAATAAAACACTTTTCATGAATATTGGTTTAGAAATAATATTTTATTGGTGACACAGTTGCTTCGCCATGATGGTCACTTAATTTCATATGGAGAATTTCTAGATAGATTAAAACTTCCAATATCTGCAAAGGATTACGCAGTTGTTTTTGATGCCATACCTTCTGGACTCCTTCAATTGTTGCGTGTTGCTGGTGTTGTTGATTTGAATGTAACTATTCATTTTAACTTAAAATTGGATGGTAAAAGTATTGTTGATAAAAAATGCAACAATAACTTCATTAGAGAGATCTGTCGGTCTTTTAGGGTACCGCCAGCTAAAAGTTTCTGGAATTCACGCTTCCAGGACATTGAGTGGGAGGAGGCTTTTATGGTTTCCAGGAGAGACTGTGTCATCAATAAGATTAGAGAGATTTAATTTAAAATTATTCATTGTATTTATCCAGTAAATCAGGTTATGAAAAGATTTAAGAAAGATATTGATTTGAAATGTGTGTTTTGTCATTCTAATGAAGAGAGTATTTGTCATCTTTTTTTTTTAATGCATTTGCTCTAGATTGTTCTGGTGTGATTTTAAGGTCTTTTTTAAGGAGATTTCTGGATCTGATATTACTTTGGAGGACAAAAATATTTTATTTTTTTACAATAGGCCTTTAGAAAAGAAGGTATGTTTTGTTCTTAATTTGTTTAAATTTTAGGGAAATATCACATTCATAAATGTCGTTGGTCAAAAAGTACACCTAGTTTTGTACAATTTAAGTTTGAGCTTTGTCAGTATATTAAAGCATTGGAGGGTGAAAGGAACATTAAAGCTAAAAAGACTATAGATTGTTGTAAAGCCTTGAAATATTTCTGTGTGTGCAGAAAATAACTTGCACGTGTGTTTAGATCTGCGCGCGAGTGTGCAGAAAATAAGTTGCGTGTGTGTTCAGATCTGTGTGGGACCTATGATGACTCGCAGTTTTGTTATTTCTGCTCGCGACTTGTTAATTTGTGTACACAATCATATTTTTTGTGCTCGAGTTTGGGATTTGCAAGTTCTGCAGGTTTACATTTTACGTGCGAACTGTGTCATGGTGCTCACACTGTTGTAATTCACTTGCGTGCTGTGTTTATGTGCTTGTGCTGTTTTGTCCAACATGTAACGCTATAGGTATCACATATGTTGTTACTGTGTGATTGTGTTCACATATATAGTGTTTTCATAAAAATCATAAATGTGCTCATTGCCTGATCAAGACGCACACATTCACATGCTGCTCATTCACTGCTGTAGGTCGCCGGGATGGTGCACAAATGTGTTTTTGTGCACTCTGTTCACATAAACAATGTTCTCACACAAAAGAGAAGATGCTCGAGGAGCGTTCCGATACGATCATACAACATGACAGTGGTAGCAGTGGTAGCTTGCATAAATCACATGCCACTAAGCACATAGAGGAGTCTTGTGGACGGTGCTGGGTGTGAATGCCATTCTACAAGCTACAGCACCGCCCACAAGACTCCTTTATTTGCTTAGTGGCTTGTGTTTACAAATTTGTGCTCTTCACGTTTAGAAAACTCAGTGAATTTCTCCATAGCTGAGATCCTCACATTCCTCTGAGAGCGGTCATCATTTGTTATGCCCTGTGTAGGCATTACACTTGTGTGGAGCGCACCTGCCAGTTTAGGCTGTTGGATCAGCTCTTGGTTTGTTATGGAGTACACACAAAAGGCATGTCTGCTCTTGTCCCTCATTCAGAAAATTCTGAAGAAATGGTGGTTTTGCGCCCTCTTATATAGATAGGCCAACGGCTAAAGGGGCTGGGCTAAAACACCAATCACAGGATTGGCGTTATTGTAAAAGAGTTTCAACTAGGGCTGCATTCCATTTCAAATTTGTATCCCCTTCCCTCCATCTCATGGACGTCACTGTTTACGCTGCGTGAGTGTCCACTACTGCCGAAGACGTGCAATGGGTTTAACTGGAACAACCTTAACCCTTGATCACTTGGAGCATGTTGAAGGCTGATGTCAATTTGTGGAATTATTTAGTTATTTTTGCACCCGAGAAAACAATGTTTTCGTATGTTGATTTCAGAGGCTTATGTCTAAATCTCGTTTGTTTATTTTTTTCATTAGAATGATACATTAGAAAGTAGAATAAACTGGCTGTAGCATTGTTTTTGGAGAAGCCAGTATTTCAGCTTAGCATGATTCCTAAATCTCTATATTAGTACAGTACATATTTTACATATTGCATCTTTAAGGGAGCTACAAGTATTATGCTGGTAAATCTCCACATGACTTTTCTCAACTGCTTAATTGAGCTAACTTCACTTCCACCATACATTAGAGTTGGGGTTGATGAAGATATGCTGTCAGTTGCATTATGGAATATGGAGCTGCCTGAAGCATACATCAGAGTAGGCTGGCTCCCTTTGCCAAAATCGAGGGGTTGAGGGCATAGACATAATAAATGTCTATGGTTGAGGGTCTGTCAACAGAAACTTCCCTCACTCAGTGGAAGGGACTTCCAAAATGGCTACGGGGATTCTCCTGAGTGGAAGCGATTAGTGAAGTGGAACACAGCCTAGGTCAGAGAACTAATTCCATAGCGATTCTCGCAATATCTTGTTTCAGTAAACCGAGGTTCCATGTGCAACCCCAGACGTTTCTGTGTATTCACTGCACAGCACCCATAGAGACCAATTTTTAACCAAATTTTTACATGTCAAAATAAACATAACATATATATCATAACAAAACATGGAACTGATATTTAAGTGGTTTGTTTCCGGAGGACAACACAGTAAGGAACACTAGATGGCAGCAGTTCCTCATCCTGTGATATTAGTAACCGTGTTTGTCTAGAGATATCTACTAATATGAAGCTTCATTAAATATACTGTGATAATTGTTCTCGTCTATTTACGAGCTGTTTGAATATATTATAAATACCGACAATAGGACACTGGAGTGAACCCGCAGGCGCGTGAGATGAAATGACAACGTCAACACTGCAGGTGACAGACATTAGCATTAGCTGTAGCTCGAGTGGTCTAATTTCACCACAGTATTAATGTCATTTAATTACTGTAAACACTCATTAATGACACTTATCGGGATCTCCGAACAGCTTTACTGTCTGGTATATTCCGCTTCTTGTTTCTCATGTTGAAGGGTAAATGTGTTTTAAGAAATGGTGGTGTCACTGATAAGTGACTTAAACATATGAACGCATTTCATATTCATTTCTTTATCAAATACATAATCAAATATAAAACTGAACTGCGATTTGATTGTCAAGCGATACATAATGCTGTATATAATGCTTTCATGAATTTTTATGAGAGTAAACGTGAACTGTTAATAGTTTTCATTGACATGACATTAAACTAGTGTACTGATATTACATTTAATTGGTCTGTGTGTCATCCACAGTATAGTGACAGCAAATCATATTTACACATACTTGCTGAAATGAAACCAGCAGTTACACAATATTCAAATTGCATTTCTCATTTACCATCACTACTTTGAATCACAGATCAGAACTAATAGCACGCAATGTTTTTCTCTGTGCAGAAAGCAATTGAGTTGGTCACTAAAGCGACAGAGGAGGACAAAGCCAAGAACTATGAGGAGGCGCTGAGACTCTATCAGCATGCTGTGGAGTACTTCCTGCATGCTATCAAGTGTGAGTGATCTGTTACTGCACTACATATATTGGATGTTATTTAAGGCAACATGAGAATCAAATCTAAGCATGTTTTCTTTTTAAACTTTCCACATTTTTTAGAAAAATACCCCTTTCAATAATTTATGAGGGGGTGATTTGTTTGAATTAAAATGTAATCAAAACTAAAGGTGCTATATGTAATATTTTTACTATACTAAATCATAAAATGTAATTTGAGAATTAGGAAACCTGCTAAGTTGAAATACAGGCTTTTCCGATAACAATGATACAGCCAGTATATTTTACTCTGAAGTTTCCATTCCAGGTCGGAATTTCTATTTATGTTTTGGCCTGTGTGATCCCGCCCACTGCCCACTCACCAATAGTATTTCCACACCGCCGGGTTGACAGATTTGAACAAGTTTGCAGGTAAACAACACTGCGTGCTGCTGCCATGGAAGCCAACAAATGAACTGGATCAGAGATAACAGATTCCACCTGACCTGAAAAGCCTCACCATCCGTCTAAACACCACCATGACCAGAGTTGTAGTGAAACAAGGATAAATATGGGATATTCCTTTGGATGATTGAGACTGCTTAAAGCCCAGAAATCCTTTCAAACGTTTGCTGAGTTGGTGTCTGGGGCGGGGAAGACAACTCCCCAATATTTAGAATTTGGACTGCAGTACCATATTTCAAACGCTTGTAGTCAATCTTACATATATCACCTTTAATTACATTTGCACAATATTCCAAATGCACATATGCAATTACATTTTTAATGAAAGATTTGAAAAGTATCTATTTTTATCTTTTGTGTCTCAGATGAAGCACACAGTGATAAGGCGAAGGAAAGCATACGTGGGAAATGTGTGCAGTATCTGGACAGAGCTGAGAAACTGAAGGACTACCTGAAGAACAAGGACAAACAGGGCAAGAAACCAGTGAAGGAAACACAGAGCAATGACAAGTATGCTTCAATCTGTTCTGCTGGATGTTTGGTCGGTTGAATATAGTCAATTATTGTTACATTTTATTTATTAAATGATCTCTTTTATGTAGAAGTGACAGTGACAGTGAGGGTGAAAATCCAGAGAAGAAGAAACTGCAGGAGCATCTGATGGGTGAGTGAATCATTCCCAGAATCCAACAAGTTCCAAATTAAAAGAGAAAATAATCATGAAATAAGGTTTTATATAGTTGTAATTTGTTTAATTAATATGCAGCAAAAATAACTACACAGATATATATAGTATTGTGCAAAATTTGTTTGCAAAAACAATGCATAATGAGGATGTCTTCAAAATAATGACATAAGTAGTTTTAATTTTTCAATTAAAGTCATACATAAAAAAAAGCTAAATCAATATTTGGTGTGACAAACTTTGCCTTCTCCACCTGGACACACGTTTTCTTGGTTGTTGGCAGATAGAGTGTTCCAATCTTCTTGGAAAACTTTCCACAGTTTTTCTATCATTTTTGACTCAATTGCTTTTGTCTTTTCATATAATCCCAGATTGGCTGAAACTGAAACAAGGAATGTGGTGTATAATTGTGTGAAATGTATTATGCAAATTGACTAGCAATTTCACCAAACAAATATAAAGAAATAGGTTGCAGCAGTTTGTCTTTCGACTACACTTG